>NC_035448.2:79709322-79935352 GCF_002127325.2 Helianthus annuus
ACCGGACTATACCCGGAACATAAAAATATTGCCAGAAATATTATTAGCCTTTTTCTGAGCCAGTTAGGGTCCCTGATTACCCTAACACCCGCTTTATAACGCGTCATGCAACTAACGGGGTTAATCCCTAAAGTTAACCGACTTAACGTAACTAAATCCTAACTAAACCATTGAAATCGAACCATGGGACCCCCCCCCCCTTTGGGCCGGTTCCATCCTCATGTAACAAGGAAGTACAATATTGATTATTTTATTTGATTTCGTGGATATCTAGAGAACTTGTAACCAAAGGATTAAGACACCCTAATCTTTCTATAAATACCCCACACACATATTAGAGATAATCATCCATCACAATCACCAAACAACTCTCTCTCCCTCTTGCTCCCTTCTCGGCCGAACACCCACACTTGTCCACCACCATTTTCGAGTTCTTGTCTAGCCATTCCAAGCTTATACAAGGTGTTCGGGTCACGTATAAGGAAGCTTGAAGCAAGCGGAAGTTGAAGGACCTCACCCATTTGCTTTTATCCACGCCATTTTCGCCAAAGATCTTCCCTAGCCCCGAGCTAGAGGTATAACGTTTAAAACTCGCTCTTGATCGTATCTAAAGTGGTTAATATGATTTTTAACGGTTAAAAGTCGGAATCATGCGTTTTGAATCTTTAAAGGCTACTAAAACTCGAATATTGTTGGTTAAAAGCTTATAACATGTGTAAAAGTCGTAGTATTCGAATATGTTGATTATTGAGGCCCGATCTACGATGTGGTGGCTCTTATCATCGTTTAACCCGACTTTGTTAAGATCACGAATCTTGACATACGCTTGTTTCTATCGGTACAAGGGTTAAAAGGTGAAACTCCACCACACGAGAAACATGAACTTGTGTAAAAGTATTTTGACTTGTAAAATAGTATTTAAAACGAGCCGATCTACGTATGTACAAGTGGTATATTCGTAGAACCAAGTGTCGAGAAAATCATGTTTTATAAAAGTTGGATGACATGTTAACAAATATGATTTTTACAAACTACAAGTGTATAAACACTTGTGAAACGAAAGATCCGACGAAATAACAATTTTTATAAAAGTTGTCGGGAAGTTGTAAAGGATGATTTGTTCCAAAAACGGGGTTTTTACAAGACTAAACTATTTTATACATAGATCCACTAAATATAAGGTGATCTACATTACGACTTTCGGAAAAATTACAAGTTCATGTAACAACGCGACTTTACATACTAGTCTACAAGATCGATGTGTTAAAACTGGTTTGAAGTATCGGAACTTGATTGGTTGATTAAAGAAATTGTTGAAGTGATTTTGTAAAAGAAAATGATACGCTTGAAAGCGTGGCCACCTCCAGTTACAGGGGAAACTCTGGCGAAATTTTTCTAAAATCTAGCACTTAGAATTATTTACAAGTGTTAGACTATTTTTGATACATATCCAAATATATTTCGCCATGACTTTAATTATTAAATAATCGGAGGTGGGATTTTTCACAAAACTAAACGTGGTAAATATTTATTCGATAAATATATTTTTCACCACACTGTTTATGATTATTTTGTGAAAATATATAAATATTATTTTAGAGTAAAAATAATATTTACAAACTTTGTCGAACCCAAAATAATACCAACGCCTACACGACAAACATATAAGTTACAACGGTAAGTACTATTACCACTAAATCGCCAAAACATAACTTACGCTTTATACGGAAATATTCATAAATGCGGATATTGTCAACGTATTATTTTGGAAAGTATTATGCGAAGAGAAAATATATTATTTTTGAGAAAAATAATTATATTTTGGAATGAGAAATAAAATATATTAAGTGAGACTTAATATCATAAACGCACATGTATTAAATCCCCCATCCTTGGGAAGGAGATTAACTACCAGTTATGTACAAGGAACAGTTGTCTAACTGTTTCCCGAAAATTAAACTATAAAGCTAAAGCACGGCCATCCGTCTAATAGAATTAGCACATGTAGGTCGTTGCACAGCTTTCGGACATTTGGAGTGCTTGATTTAGCGACGCACTGACTGTGAGTTCATGTCCCCCTTTTCTCTTAACTGTTTTCAGTTTTCTAAACTGCGGGGGTGAAATACATGTTACAATGATTATGAATATGTTTATACATGGTATGATTAGCGTAAGGAGGTTTGTTACTTAGATCATGTGAGTGGGTAGGCGGAAACTTGAGGCCATTAATCCTCATAGTAGGACCGAGGGACAGGAGCGGTAGATCTATCTGGGTGTAGCGAGCCCAGCCCCAGGTCCAGCTGAACGGACCTCGGGGTGACTTAGTGCCCGACGCATAAATCCGCTAGGTTTGAGTCTTCCTACTTGCACTTCACACATATCAATGGCCTTGCAAACCATTGGTGATCTCTTTTTCCTTATTTGCTACATACCAGGTTTTTGATAAAGATAAAGGTTTATATACTCACTTTCGCATGAACTCGCTCAACATTATTGTTGATTTTTCAACTTACATGTATTTCAGGAAACTAACGATCTGGCGCGGTATGGCTTGTTTTCCGCTGCATTAGGCCCGAGGTCATCCAGGGTTCGAGACTTGTGACTCTTTCCTGGACAAGTCACAGTCCCTGAACCATGTTTACTTTAAGTTTGCATTTGTAATGTTTAGACAAAGTTATGGTTGTTGGGTGTTAACCCGTTAAGACAATGTTTAATATTTTTATTATCAATGGATGATCTTGCATATTTTTAATTCATATAGCTTGTTATAATTAAGCTATGGTATTAAGAAGTCACACCAAATTAACCACGCTTCCGCAAAGCCAGGGTGTGACAGCTTGGTATCAGTGCTCTGATCATAGCGAACTAGGATTCCTTCTCGAGTCTAGACTATGATCACTAGGGCTCTCACGAAAACATTTTTACTGCATACCACTTAAGTCCAGATCCAAAACGTTTTTATAAACAAATGTTGAGCATATTTTATTTGTTATTTTTAGGCTCAGTCTGGGAGGCTGAGGCTCGGTCTGGGAGACTGAGGCTCGGTCTGGGAGGCCGAGGCTCGATCTAATGGATCGAGGTAGTTGTCTAGTGGGACTAGGGAGTCAGTCTGGGAGGCTGGGAAAGTTTGCTAGTGGGACTAGGGAGTCAGTCTGGGAGGCTGGGAAAGTTGGCTAGTGGGACTAGGAAGGACAGTCTGGGAGGCTGGGAGGCTAGTGGCACTAGGAGGATTATGTGATTATTACTTGGTAACTTGTGTGATTACCTGATTTACTGATTTTTGTGTATGCTTGTGTTTATGTTACAGACCCATGGACTCACCAGCCACGGGTGATTCAGATACCACCGGACCTTTACCCATAGTATAGGACGACATTGTGTCTTCAGAGCACGAGGTGCATACCTCCGACTTCACCAGCACTGATGATGATGACTTCCAGCCCTTCGCTGATGAGCATATCGATGACCCACCTGCTGAGTATCTTCCATTGGTAGCGATTCCAGCTCCCATACCCCTTGCTTCTTATCCAGCATACGACTTGCTACCCGACGCCGAGGCTGACGGCGACATTGATCTCTTTGAGGACGAGCCTTACGAGGATGAGATTCCTGATGCAGCCCCTCTTCCCGCTGGCGATCTTTTGATGATTGCTGGTGCTCCCGTTGAGGACTCGCCCGCCCATTCGCCAGTCCCAGACTCCTTTGAGTCTGTGGCATCTGTACCGTCTCACGAGGTGAGCACGCAGCATTTTGTACATGACTCGGACCCCGATCAGGCATCTTCTGCCGCACCCATCCCGAGCTTTGTGTTCGAGCACGACGACATTGAGGATTCTGATCCCGTTTCCCCCAGTATTTGATCCTGACCGCGATATTGAGTATATTCCTATGGACCAGCATATGGAGGACCCTGTTGATCCCGTTGATCCTATCGATCCCTTTGATCCGGAGTTTGATTTCGATATGGCTTTTGATGACCCAGAGCCTGCCTTGGCCCCAGAGCAGGCAGTTGCTCTAGATCCTGTGCATGAGCATGACTTGGTACATGCTGACGTTCCTGTTGAGCCTGTTTTGGCTGACCCACCTATTGGTGATGTTCCTTTGATTGCTGATGATCATGCTATAGCTGATGATCCCGTTGTTGATCCACCTTTTGTTGATCCCCCTTTGATTGCTGATATCCCTGTTGACCACCCAGTTGAGCATGTTGCACCCGTTGATCCTGTCATTGCTCCGTTTGATCCTGTACCCCTCGAGCCTGAGCACGCTCTGTTTGCTGAGCATATGGATCCACCCGATGAGGAGGCTCAGCACGGTTGGATACCTGCTGACGAGGATGTTCCACCGTTTCCACCACATCACACTGATGCACATCATACTGATTTTTCATTTCAGATCCCACCGTTTGTACCTCCAGCGGGGCCTGGAGAGGGCTCTTCAGCCCACCCTTTTGGACACATACCGATGCCTATGCCTTTCATGCCCCAGATGACATCTGTTCCATCTTCTGTTTCACCTGTTCATGTAGCACCATTCGATCCCACCAGCACGCCACTGCTTTGGTCATCTTCCTCTCCGATGACACCCACTGATCCATATCATCCATTCCATATGGGGCATACCATAGAGGACGTCTTGATGTCCTTTGTCCATCAGCATGAGTCCCATACACAGCGACTCCAGGAGCTCGAGAGAGCTCAGCTATCACTAGGTCCATATCATGGTCAGACATCCTCATCTTTTCAGCCTTTTCGATCATTACCCCCAGACTTTGCTGCCCGACTTTCGACTTTAGAGCAGCAGATCGCTTCTGTTATTCACACTCAGCAGGCGATGGAGGAGGACTGGCTTCATTTACGCCGCTTACTCTACACTCACTTTCCCCCTCCTCCACCCCCATCCGCATAGAGCTCATCGGTGCCATAGTGGTAGACGTTGGTGAGACGACAGTGATTGTGACTGCACAACCTTTTGGAGACCATCTGATGATTTCTGACTTTTGTTGATACTTATTTGATGTACCTGATGTATGTGATACTGATATGATATAGTTTTGTACAGGGGTGATGTAGCCCCTATTTGATTGATGGTTGTATGACACACTTACTACACTTTATGGTCTCGATATATGTAGCAATCGCGGTATTCTCACCATATCTGATGCACTTGATTTCTTATTTATATTTTTGTGACATGGGATGTTGGGACATGGGATGTTGTGTATATAATACTTGTGACATGGGATGTTGGGACATGGGATGTTGTGTGTATAATGAGTATAACATGGGATGTTGTGTGTGATATATTGATAACATGAGATGTTATGTGCTATTACTATTACTATATTTGTATGCTTACTATGGCCTGACCAACGTACACATCTTTAGAAGATGGCGCCAAGACGTCAGCCACAGCCGATGCCTACCACTCATGAAGAACTACAGCAAGTTATCGCTAATGCCATTGCTCAATATGCTGCCTCTCAAGGAGGACCAAGCGGAAGTAGCTCGAACATTAACGGCAACCAAAATCCTCCTCATGGTAACCCTAAGTCATTAAGACATACCATGGCCTAAATGGATTCCTTTAGCAGATGCTAATGCCGTTCATATGATATAATGTATGTGCAGGGTGCACCTACAAACAATTCTTGGACTGCAAGCCCATAAACTTCGATGGCACAGGTGGTGCTGTTGCTTTCGTCCACTGGGCTGAGAAAACCGAGTCCGTACTTCGCATGAGCAAATGCGCGCTGGATCAACAAGTCACTTACATCTCAGGGCTATTTGTGGATGGAGCCCTATCCTGGTGGAATCTACAGGTCCAGACCCTTGGCGAAGCTGCGGCTTACGCACTGACCTGGACTGAATTGAAAGAACTCATGCGCAAAAAGTACTGTTCTCGCGCTGAAATCCAGAGGTTAGAGACCGAATTCTGGCACCTGAAGATGGAAGGTCCCAAGATAGCTGAGTATGTTCAGAGGTTCCACGATTTGTCGCATGTGGTACCCTACATGGTTACACCGGAGTTCAAGAGAATTGAGTGCTTCATTTGGGGACTAGCTCCTCAAATAATCAGCATGGTGACCTCTTCCAAACCAGCAACAATCACTGAAGCCATTGATTTGAGTGTGGCTCTCACCGAAGAGGCAATTCGGTTGAACAAGTTTGATGAAGGCGAGCCGAAGAAGAAAGAGACTCACGTGGAGTCGTCAGGTGGAAACAAGCGAAAATTTTCGAATTTCAAGCTGGGCACCGGGATGGTGGTTAAGAAAGGAGAGCAGAACGCGCCAGCGCCAGATACAGCTGGTAGTAAAAAGAAAGGGAATGGATACATGGGTGCACAACCCAAGTGCAACTCATGCCAACGACATCACTCTGGTCGTTGCAGCCTAAGAGTTTGTGAATCATGTGGGAAGACTGGTCATACGAAGGACTTTTGTTGGGCTAGTGCTGGCCGGGGAGGCCAGGGAGGATCTGGGAATAGGAATAACCGTGGTGGTAATGGGAACCGCCCACAAGGAAACCAGGGAGGTGATGGGAACCGTGCCAATAATGCTAACCAAGCGGGCGCCATGAATCGGAACCAGGGAAACCATCAAGCTGGAAACAATGGTGGAAACGGGCAGAGGCCCGGATGTTTCAACTGTGGAGATCAAGGGCATTACAAGAGGAATTGCCCAGAATTAAACCAGGCACGTGGAAGAGTTTTTAACACGGAAGCCAGGGAAGCGCGCCAGGATCCCAATGTTGTCACTGGTACGTTCCCTGTAAACCAACGCTATGCATCCGTTTTGTTTGATACTGGTGCCGATTATAGCTTCATATCGCTAGAATTTAGAAACATGCTTGGTTTAGCCGCTAGTAAGTTAGATATACCATACTCGATCGAATTAGCGAATGGGAAGTTAGTAGAAGCTAACGAGGTGATTCGAGGTTGCGTAATCGAACTGGGAGAGCGTGAGTTTGCTCTCGATCTACTACCAGTCCAGTTGGGAAGCTTCGACGTGGTAGTAGGGATGGATTGGTTATCGAGTAACAAGGCAGAGATAGTTTCTCACGAGAAGGTTATTCGTATCCCGACCGATGATGGTGAGACCATTGTTGTTCATGGGGAGAAGCGTGAGACGCCGTTAAGGATGATTAGCTGCCTGAAAGCGAGAAAGTGTTTGCAGAAAGGATGTGTTGCTTTTCTGGCACACATTGTGGATAAAAAGGCTGCTGAGCCGAAGATCGAAGACATCCCTGTCGTGAGGGAATACCCAGAAGTCTTTCCAGAAGACTTGCCTGGCTTGCCACCTCAAAGGCAAGTGGAGTTTCGCATCGACTTAGTTCCAGGCGCTGCGTCTGTGGCTAAGGCACCTTACAGACTTGCTCCGTCTGAGATGCAAGAACTGTCGACACAACTTCAAGAGTTATTAGACAAGGGTTTTATCCGACCAAGCTTCTCGCCTTGGGGAGCTCCAGTTTTGTTTGTGAAGAAGAAGGACGGTAGTTTCCGTATGTGCATTGACTACAGAGAGTTGAACAAGCTGACGATCAAGAATAGGTATCCCCTGCCAAGAATCGATGATCTGTTCGACCAGCTTCAAGGTTCAAGCTTCTATTCAAAGATCGATCTTCGATCTGGGTACCATCAACTAAGGATACAGGAAGAGAGTATTCCGAAGACAGCTTTCAGAACTCGATATGGACACTACGAGTTCCTCGTTATGCCGTTTGGATTAACAAACGCACCTGCAGTGTTCATGGATTTGATGAACCGAGTTTGTAAGCCATACCTGGATAAGTTCGTGATTGTATTCATCGACGACATCTTGATTTATTCGAAGACAAAGGCTGAGCACGAGCAGCATCTTAGAGCCATTCTGGAGCTGCTAAAGAAGGAACAGCTGTACGCCAAATTCTCTAAGTGTGAGTTTTGGCTAAGAGAAGTGCAATTCCTTGGGCACGTGGTGAATGGAGATGGAATCCACGTGGATCCCACCAAGATCGAGGCGATCAAAGATTGGGAAACGCCAAAGACGCCAACTGAGATTCGGCAATTCTTGGGTTTGGCTGGCTATTATCGAAGGTTCATCGAGAACTTTTCAAAGATCGCTCAACCGTTGACACTCCTCACGCAAAAGGATAAGAAGTTTGATTGGGGAATCAAACAGGATGAAGCATTTCAGATATTGAAAGATAAGCTTTGCAACGCGCCAATCTTAGCTCTACCAGAAGGCACTGACGATTTCGTGGTATACTGCGACGCATCGCGTCAAGGATTGGGTTGTGTGTTGATGCAACGTCAAAAGGTTATCGCCTACGCATCACGCCAACTGAAAGTGCACGAAAAGAACTATACCACTCATGATCTGGAGCTAGGCGCAGTGGTTTTTGCCTTGAAGATCTGGAGACACTACCTTTACGGTACAAAGTGCACAATCTTCACAGATCACAAGAGCCTCCAGCATATATTCAATCAGAAGGGGTTGAATATGAGGCAAAGGCGATGGGTCGAGTTGTTGAACGATTACGACTGCGAGATCAAGTATCATCCAGGGAAGGCGAATGTGGTCGCTGATGCCCTAAGTCGTAAAGAGAGAATCAAGCCCATAAGGGTTAGGGCTATGGAAATGATAATTCAAACCGACCTTTCCTCGCGCGTTCGTGCAGCACAGAAGGAAGCTCTCAAGGAGGGAAACCTTGAGGAAGAATATCTCCGTGGGATGGAGAAGATATTGGTGCCAAACAGGGAAGGAACGTTGTGTTTTGAGAAAAGGATTTGGGTTCCTCTGTTTGGTGGTTTAAGAGAGGTTATCTTTGATGAAGCTCACAAGTCGCGGTACTCTATCCACCCTGGAGCGGATAAGATGTACCAGGATCTTAAAGATTATTACTGGTGGCCTAGGATGAAAGGCGATGTTGCTATTTACGTGAGCAAATGTTTAACTTGCGCCAAAGTTAAGGCGGAATACCAGAAGCCTTCGGGACTTCTGCAACAACCAAAAATTCCCCAGTGGAAGTGGGAAGAAATCTCCATGGATTTTATTACGAAGTTGCCAAGAACGCCAAAAGGCCATGACACTATCTGGGTGATAGTGGACCGCTTAACGAAGTCAGCACACTTCTTACCTATCTGCGAGAAGGATAACACAAGCAAATTGGCTGAAATCTACATGAGAGAGATTGTTACACGCCATGGAGTACCTCTCTCGATTATTTCTGATAGAGACGGGAGGTTCGTATCGAGGATATGGCAATCCTTCTAGGAAGCTTTTGGCTCAAAGCTGAATATGAGCACTGCTTTTCACCCGCAGACCGACGGACAAAGCGAGCGGACGATCTGTCGCACCCCCAAAATCCACCCGCGGAGTATCACCGCTTGGGAGCGTGACTGACCAGGATCAAGCCACCAATCATACAGAACAATACATATAATAAAAGTAATTGTCATTTAAACCAAACCAAATCCATATGAAAGGTGTTCCAAATCATAAGAAAGTTATCTTTGTTTAGCGGAAGCGTATATATATAAAATCCATCGTAACAAGTATCAAATATCAAAAGTGTTTAACAGGATAATCACGATCCAAGCCCACAACGACCTGCTCCTCCCTGTGCAAACTCCATATACCTAACGACCTGCAAGGCATGTAACAGAGGATCAACAACTAGTTGAGCGAGTTCACAGAAAGTAAATGCGTAATAGTAAGTTCGTTTATAACAGGTGGCTCTACTGGGCCGTTAGTACGTTCTATCAGTGGGGGCTTCCCATGATGTATAACCACTAGACTATTCGTAATCATAGGTGTTCTTCACAATCCGAGAACACTAGTAAGTATAAGTTCACGTAGGTCTTACGTGAGTATCCTTCACATCCGAGGATAGTAATTAAGTATAAGTATCCTTCACAACCGAGGATAGTAATATGTATAGGTATCCTTCACAACCGAGGATAGTAGTATGCATAAGTATCCTTCACAACCGAGGATAGTAGTAAGTATATGTGTACGTAGATTGCACGTATGTGTCCTGCACAACCGAGGACGATGGTATGGTAGTCTAGTAATAGTGTAAGTACAGTTCTATTTAATCACAATCCTTCAATCCCAATTCCCGTGCCCTGGGAATCCCATGCCTTAGTAAGAGTGTGAACTCACCTTGGTTTGCTCGGTATGCTAGGTTATGCACTCACAAGTAATCGGTCAAGTCCTATTGTGTGCACGTGTAATAAATCAGTTCATGTTCGTAAAGTTTCACATGCAATTTATGTCACAGAGTGGGATTAGCAGTTAACATCGTGTACACATAAACAGTTGGTCAATCCGTACGAGATTCCAAGTTACACGCAAGTCTCTTACTACGTTGACATGCTTAACAGAGTTAATATGCTTGACCGAGTTACACACTTAACCCACTTAACATACATGCCAGAATCATTCAGAATCAATCGGGTTATCACACATGCTGAGCTAATCATACATAACATGGTTAACCTATCATACTTGACATACTTAACCCAATTAATTACCTAACATGGTTAATCGCTAGCGGAGCTGAAACTCAACAGAGTTAACTAAGTACAGATTTAACATACGAGTTACTGAGTTACAGATCAATCATCACGAAGCCATTCAATCAAGTCATCAATATATATATACGAAGCGGTAGTCACCTAACCAGGCAACACTCGATTAATATGATCATCAATCATCAGACTACTTACATGCTCAAACATCTCTACCATCGAAATTATCATTCATCAGACTACTTACATGCTCAAACATAATTCAACTCATGGTATTGCTTATCAGTTGGGACCTTATGTATGTTCAAGAAAACTCGGACCAAGAGGGTTTTGCTATAGAAGGTCGGACTGTTTACTTGTTTATAAAAGTCGGACAGATGAGGGGGTTTTGGGGATCAAAAACTCGGACTAGTGTGGGATTCAAGAAACTCGGACCAACATGTTATGTATTCAAACTCGGATTAAATGTGTGGGGGGGTTTCCCCTTCATTAAACTCGGACAGGAGTCATGGGGGTTTAAAAGTCGGAGTGTGGAGGGCCACAAAACTCGGGCTACAGGCTTTACAAAGGTCGGACAATGAGGACCCAACAAAACTCGGACCCTGTAAAGGTTTTTATAAAGTCGGGACCTGTTGTTTTCATATGAAACTCGGATATCTTAGTCACAAAGCTCGGACATTAACAAATGATAAGAAACTCGGGCAATACAATATGTTTCAGGTCGGACATGTCATGCTATCAAAAGAACTCGGACATAGTATATCATTAAGAGTTCGGACCTTAATTTCCTTGTATCAAACTCGGGCTTCATGTATGTTATAACATTCGGACACTAAGCAATCATCAAAAGGTCGGACCATGTGCATATACAAACTCAGACAATCACATACATTCTCAAAACTCAGACAACAAAAGGTCATACGTTCATTGCATCGTAACAGTTACGTTTTCACATTTTCACACCTACGAAACCCTAATTTCATTCTCTTAAACGGCAGGAACATAATCAATCGATCAATTGCTTAACAACAATAATCATTACGAGAATAATCTAACAATCATGTAGCTAATCATCATCATCATCATATTCACAGTTATCCAACATCAAATCAACATCACAGGATGCTTATATGAAGAATTAGGGTTTCACCAAGAATTACAAGAATCAAGAATTAATAGAAATTAAGCAATCAATAAACATAAATCATTTAGCTTGTGTTGATTCTAGAGAAAATGTGGAAATCGAAAGCGATGAATGTCTTGCCAATGATGATGGTGATGATTGCTAGAGAATGTGAAGTACGTGCTTTGGTTTCTTGTGATGATTAGGGAATGATTAGTGAAAGGGATTAGGGTTTTAAGTTGTTAAAGTTTCACTATTCGCACAAAACACCCTAAGGAATTATCTATCACATATTTCATGCACAAGATATACAATTTACAGTTTCACCACCACGTTTAAGTATTTGTCAAATCATTCACAAGTAATACATAACCATGCATAATCACACAATACACTTCATTGTATTTAAAACGCATACAATTCCTTAGCAATTAATTGTGCAATCAATCAACTAAGCAATACAAGAACGTGCAATAAATGCGAAATAGAAATCTTGGAAATTCGAGTTGTCACATTATCCCCAACTTGAAAGAAATTTCGTCCCGAAATTTGGTACGCACTCACTGAGGAAGCTAGGTAAGCTGTATCGTTTACTGGTTTTCCTGGGGTGTCACATCATCCCCCCGTTGATTTGGAATTTCGTCCCGAAATTCAGTAGTAGTAGCTTCGGCCTCAGTAGTGGTTGCATTGGTTTCGAATAACTGGGGGTACTTTTCTGTCATCTGGTTTTCGCGTTCCCAGGTGTACTCTGGGCCACGTTTGGAGTTCCAACGAACTCGGACAAGAGGGATTCTCTTGTGTTTGAGGACCCTAACATCCCGGTCCGTGATTTCAACTGGTTCCTCGACGAACTGCAACCGCTCGTCGATAGTGAGTTCCTTAAAAGGAACTATGAGGGTCTCATCTGATAGGCACTTCTTCAGATTCGACACGTGAAATACATTGTGAACTGCACCGAGTTCAGCTGGTAGGTTCAGTCTGTAGGCTACTGGGCCTATTCTTTCAGTGATTTCGAACGGTCCAACATACCGTGGATTGAGTTTGCCTCGTTTACCAAATCGAATCACACCCTTCCAGGGTGAGACTTTTAATAAAACCCGGTCCCCGACCTGAAATTCCAATGGTCTCTTACGCTTATCCGCGTAGGCTTTCTGACGGTCGCGTGCTGCCGCCATGCGTTGTCGTATCTGTGCAATCTTTTCTGTGGCGTCCACTACAATCTCTGGACCCGTAATCTGACTATCCCCCACCTCTGCCCAACAGAGAGGTGACCGGCATTTACGTCCGTACAATGCCTCGAATGGAGCGGCTTGAATGCTGGTGTGGTAACTGTTATTGTATGAAAACTCCACTAAAGAGAGGTGCTTTTCCCAGCCGTTGCCGAAATCGATAACACATGCACGAAGCATGTCTTCAAGAGTTTGAATCGTTCGCTCAGACTGCCCATCCGTCTGAGGATGATATGCTGTGCTCATGTCTAACCGTGAGCCGAAAGATTTGTGCATTGTTTGCCACAGCTCTGACGTGAATCGTGCATCCCGATCCAAAATGATGGAGGTGGGCACCCCGTGCCTTGAAACAACTTCTTTAAGATAGATGTCTGCGAGGGTGGAGAACTTATCCGTTTCCTTTATAGCTAGGAAGTGTGCAGACTTGGTGAGTCGATCCACGATTACCCATATTGTATCGTTCCCACGTTGAGATCTAGGTAGGCCTGTAACAAAATCCATGGAAATCTCTTCCCATTTCCACTGTGGTATCCTGGGTTGCTGAAGTAGACCCGCTGGTTACTGATATTCAACCTTGACTACTGCACAGGTCAAGCACTTGCCAACATAGGTGGCGATGTGGGCCTTCATGCTAGGCCACCAATAAGTAGTTCTGATGTCGTGGTACATTTTGTCCGACCCTGGATGTACCGAGTAGCGAGACTTGTGTACTTCGTCCATCACAAGCTCTCGTAAACCGCCATAAAGTGGGACCCAAATACGCCCCGTTACATAGTAGGCGCCGTCTTCATTTTGTTCCATTCGCCGCCTTGAACCGCGTAAGGCTTCAGCCATGACGTTTTCGGGTTTCAATGCTTCTACCTGAGCAGCTCGTATCTGTGCAGGAAGACTGGACTGAATAGTAAGCTGTAGCGCTCGCACGCGCTTAGGTAGGGTGTCTATTCGACTGAGGGCGTCGGCCACAACATTGGCCTTGCCTGGATGATACTTGATGGCGCATTCGTAGTCGTTCAGTAGTTCAACCCATCTCCGTTGACGCATGTTCAAATCCTTTTGCTTAAGAATATGCTCGAGACCCCTGTGATCGGTGTAAATCGTGCACCTGGTACCGTACAGGTAGTGTCGCCATATCTTAAGCGCGAAAACAACAGCTCCCAGCTCTAAATCGTGCGTCGTGTAGTTCCGTCCATGTATCTTGAGTTGCCGCGAAGCGTAGGCAATAACTTTATCACGCTGCATCAATACACAACCAAGCCCCTGTATCGATGCCTCACAATAGACCACGAAATCGTCGGTGCCCCCTGGCAAGGAGAGAATAGGTGCGCTGCAAAGCCTATCTTTTAGGTACTGGAAAGCAGTTTCCTGCGTATTACCCCATCTGTAAACGACACCTTTCTGTGTCAGCATAGTAAGCGGCTGCGCGATCTTGGAGAAGTCTTTGATAAACCGCCTGTAGTATCCCGCCAAACCCAAGAATTGGCGTATTTCCGTTGGTGTACGCGGTGCAGGCCAGTTCCTGATCGAATCTACCTTGGATGGATCGACATGGATCCCCTCCCTGTTCACCACATGGCCTAAGAAGTGGACTCCACGAAGCCAGAAGTCGCATTTAGAAAACTTTGCGTACAGTTGCTCCTTTCGAAGAAGTTCCAAGATAAGACGTAAGTGCTGCTCGTGCTCCTCCTGACTCTTGGAGTAGATCAGAATGTCATCGATGAAGACGATGACGAACTTGTCAAGATAGGGTTTGCATACCCTGTTCGTAAGGTCCATAAATACGGCAGGTGCGTTCAATAATATCAAACCATCCATCATATCAAACATAAAATATAGTAGGTAAAATAATTCATAAAACCCAATACGATTAATGTTCGAGCCAAACTTTGTTTGAGTAGCGTAAACATAATAATGAAAACCCAAGATAAGTTATAAGTTCGAATATCGTTCATTGCGTCTCCCTGCCCAACCATGTACACGCTGCCCCGGCGTCATGGTTTCCATTGCTTCCCCCAACGCTTTCCCCGTTGTCGTCCCTGTTTCCATGGTCGTGGTTTTGAGTCTGGTCCTGGTTTAATTGAGGCAATCGCGTTTAAAATGACCTTCAGCCCCACACTGGAAACATCCCCCGTTCCCACGCTGTGGCTGCTGCTGTGTGTTCTGTGGAGCTGGTAGTTGCAGTTGCTGGTTCTGCGAAGGTTGGGGCGGTCGTTGTTGTTCTTGGGTTACAGGACGTGAGTTTCGACAATCCTTTGCTTCATGACCAATCTTGAGACATCTCTCACATTGTTCCTTGCGACACCATCCACTGTGGTGTCTGTTGCACCTGTTACATAGTGGGTGAATTCCCCGATATCCACCCTGCCCCTGGTTGCCTGAAGGGTGTTGACTGGGACTCTGATAACGGTCAGTCTTTTGCTGCTGAACCTGTGACTGAACTGAAGCTGATCCCTTGTTGGAATCCCCATCCCATTTTCTTTTGTTGTCTCTGGGAGTACCAGAAGTAGTGACAGCAGTTGTGGTAGTACTGATGCGTTTTGGCAGCTTGTTCTGATCCACTGCCTGATCTGTGAGACGATGAGCAAGACGAGTGACTTGCTGGATAGTGCCAAGGTTAGCTGCAGTCACATGACTCTGAATTTCTGGCACCAGACCCTTGAGATACAGCTCGATACGTTTGGTGGGAGGGTCTACCATAGTAGGACAAAATGTGGCTAATTCATTCGATCTCCTCGTATAAACTTCAATTTCAGACCCCACCATCTGTAGGTTGAGGAACTCTACCTCTAGTTTGTGGATGTCTTCACGACTACAAAACTCTTCCTTAATCAGGTCCTTGAACTCGTTCCAGGGGGTGGCATTAGCAGCTGCCAGCCCTAACATCTTAATCTGTGCTTCCCACCAAGTTAATCCAGCACCTTCGAGTGTTCTAGAAGCAAACTTTACCCTGCGAAACTCAGGGCAATCATGTACCTCGAAGTCAATTTCGAGCCTCTCGAACCAATGGAGGAGGCCTACAACTCCCTCAGTTCCACTGAAGGTACTAGGCCGACAATCCTTGAGATTTTTGAAGGTGTAAACAGGTGACTGAGCGTGTTGACCTCCTGCTTGTATGGCTGCAAGTGCCGCAGCAATTCGTTCGTTAATGAGAGCCGTCAACTGGGCTTTTGTCATGTTGATATATCCGGCCATGACCTTTATAGCAAATGTAACGTAGGTGAGAATGGTTCGCGAGTAGTACGATGACAAAAGAGTGTGAGCACATAGGTGTTCTCAAGCAATAACAAGTAATGAGCAATGTAATCTAAGCATACCACGAGCAAAGTTCTATGCAGTTCCAGCAAGCAGGTAATAAACATAAACCTTATTACCTAGAATGTTGAGTCTTGCACGTGAAGCGAAGCGTCGTTGTGGATCGTTGAGAGCACTGTTCTGGTTATAGTCTGGTTTTAATAAAACTTTTTCCCATATTAAAACCAAGTTCTCTAAAACCTGGCTCTGATACCAATCTGTCGCACCCCCAAAATCCACCCGCGGAGTATCACCGCTTGGGAGCGTGACTGACCAGGATCAAGCCACCAATCATACAGAACAATACATATAATAAAAGTAATTGTCATTTAAACCAAACCAAATCCATATGAAAGGTGTTCCAAATCATAAGAAAGTTATATTTGTTTAGCGGAAGCGTATATATATAAAATCCATCGTAACAAGTATCAAATATCAAAAGTGTTTAACAGGATAATCACGATCCAAGCCCACAACGACCTGCTCCTCCCTGTGCAAACTCCATATACCTAACGACCTGCAAGGCATGTAACAGAGGATCAACAACTAGTTGAGCGAGTTCACAGAAAGTAAATGCGTAATAGTAAGTTCGTTTATAACAGGTGGCTCTACTGGGCCGTTAGTACGTTCTATCAGTGGGGGCTTCCCATGTTGTATAACCACTAGACTATTAGTAATCATATGTGTTCTTCACAATCCGAGAACAGTAGTAAGTATAAGTTCACGTAGGTCTTACGTGAGTATCCTTCACATCCGAGGATAGTAATTAAGTATAAGTATCCTTCACAACCGAGGATAGTAATATGTATAGGTATCCTTCACAACCGAGGATAGTAGTATGCATAAGTATCCTTCACAACCGAGGATAGTAGTAAGTATATGTGTACGTAGATTGCACGTATGTGTCCTGCACAACCGAGGACGATGGTATGGTATTCTAGTAATAGTGTAAGTACAGTTCTATTTAATCACAATCCTTCAATCCCAATTCCCGTGCCCTGGGAATCCCATGCCTTAGTAAGAGTGTGAACTCACCTTGGTTTGCTCGGTATGCTAGGTTATGCACTCACAAGTAATCGGTCAAGTCCTATTGTGTGCACGTGTAATAAATCAGTTCATGTTCGTAAAGTTTCACATGCAATTTATGTCACAGAGTGGGATTAGCAGTTAACATCGTGTACACATAAACAGTTGGTCAATCCGTACGAGATTCCAAGTTACACGCAAGTCTCTTACTACGTTGACATGCTTAACAGAGTTAATATGCTTGACCGAGTTACACACTTAACCCACTTAACATACATGCCAGAATCATTCAGAATCAATCGGGTTATCACACATGCTGAGCTAATCATACATAACATGGTTAACCTATCATACTTGACATACTTAACCCAATTAATTACCTAACATGGTTAATCGCTAGCGGAGCTGAAACTCAACAGAGTTAACTAAGTACAGATTTAACATACGAGTTACTGAGTTACAGATCAATCATCACGAAGCCATTCAATCAAGTCATCAATATATATATACGAAGCGGTAGTCACCTAACCAGGCAACACTCGATTAATATGATCATCAATCATCAGACTACTTACATGCTCAAACATCTCTACCATCGAAATTATCATTCATCAGACTACTTACATGCTCAAACATAATTCAACTCATGGTATTGCTTATCAGTTGGGACCTTATGTATGTTCAAGAAAACTCGGACCAAGAGGGTTTTGCTATAGAAGGTCGGACTGTTTACTTGTTTATAAAAGTCGGACAGATGAGGGGGTTTTGGGGATCAAAAACTCGGACTAGTGTGGGATTCAAGAAACTCGGACCAACATGTTATGTATTCAAACTCGGATTAAATGTGTGGGGGGGTTTCCCCTTCATTAAACTCGGACAGGAGTCATGGGGGTTTAAAAGTCGGAGTGTGGAGGGCCACAAAACTCGGGCTACAGGCTTTACAAAGGTCGGACAATGAGGACCCAACAAAACTCGGACCCTGTAAAGGTTTTTATAAAGTCGGGACCTGTTGTTTTCATATGAAACTCGGATATCTTAGTCACAAAGCTCAGACATTAACAAATGATAAGAAACTCGGGCAATACAATATGTTTCAGGTCGGACATGTCATGCTATCAAAAGAACTCGGACATAGTATATCATTAAGAGTTCGGACCTTAATTTCCTTGTATCAAACTCGGGCTTCATGTATGTTATAACATTCGGACACTAAGCAATCATCAAAAGGTCGGACCATGTGCATATACAAACTCAGACAATCACATACATTCTCAAAACTCAGACAACAAAAGGTCATACGTTCATTGCATCGTAACAGTTACGTTTTCACATTTTCACACCTACGAAACCCTAATTTCATTCTCTTAAACGGCAGGAACATAATCAATCGATCAATTGCTTAACAACAATAATCATTACGAGAACAATCTTACAATCATGTAGCTAATCATCATCATCATCATATTCACAATTATCCAGCATCAAATCAACATCACAGGATGCTTATATGAAGAATTAGGGTTTCACCAAGAATTACAAGAATCAAGAATTAATAGAAATTAAGCAATCAATAAACATAAATCATTTACCTTGTGTTGATTCTAGAGAAAATGTGGAAATCGAAAGCGATGAATGTCTTGCCAATGATGATGGTGATGATTGCTAGAGAATGTGAAGTACGTTCTTTGGTTTCTTGTGATGATTAGGGATTGATTAGTGAAAGGGATTAGGGTTTTAAGTTGTTAAAATTTCACTATTCGCACAAAACACCCTAAGGAATTATCTATCACATATTTCATGCACAAGATATACAATTTACAGTTTCACCACCACCTTTAAGTATTTGTCAAATCATTCACAAGTAATACATAACCATGCATAATCACACAATACACTTCATTGTATTTAAAACGCATACAATTCCTTAGCAATTAATTGTGCAATCAATCAACTAAGCAATACAAGAACGTGCAATAAATGCGAAATAGAAATCTTGGAAATCCGAGTTGTCACAATTCAGACATTGGAGGACATGCTGAGAGCATGTGTTATGGATTTAGGCGGTAGCTGGGATAAGCATTTACCCCTGGTTGAATTTTCATACAATAACAGCTACCACACCAGTATTGGTGCCGCGCCATTCGAAGCGTTATATGGGCGCAAGTGCAGGTCGCCGCTCTGTTGGTCTGACGCGGGTGATAGACAATTGGTAGGTCCCGATGTAGTTCAGGAAACTACAGATAAGATCGCGCAAATCCGAGATCGCATTAGTGCGGCTCGTGACCGTCAGAAGACCTACGCAGATCTGAAAAGGAAACCTCAGGAGTTTGAGGTTGGGGATATGGTTTTGTTGAAGGTATCACCCTGGAAGGGTGTGGCACGCTTTGGGAAGCGTGGGAAGTTGAATCCGCGCTACATTGGTCCTTTCAAGGTTTTGGAAAGAATTGGGACCGTAGCATACAAGTTGGATCTACCTGCCGAACTGAATAATGTTCACGATACATTTCATGTATCCAATCTGAAGAGAAGTCCAACTCAAGTTAACGTTGCCATTCCTACCGACGAAATTCATATTGATGACACACTCCATTTCGTTGAAGAACCTGTCGAGGTCACGGATTGGAAAGTGAACAAGACCCGCCGGAGCAGTGTCAAGCTCGTCAAGGTTCGCTGGAATGCTAGACATGGTCCTGAGTTCATCTGGGAGCGTGAAGACCGAATGAAAGAGAAATACCCCCACTTATTTTCTGAGAACCCTGCTTCTACAAGCAGAATTTAAAATTTCGGGACGAAATTTATTTAACGGGGGGAGAATGTGACAACCCTCACAAAACCAGGTATCCGTACGACTTAATTAACTATTAATTGTTGCCTAATTACTGTGCTTAACTGAGATTTCTGAAAAACTGCTACTTGATTGTTGATACTTGTACATATCTGCATCATACTTTGATTTTTCCGTCACTACATTATTTACTTACTAAACTCTAGTGACAAACATGATGCACAAAAGCACAGTGGCATTTGGACGGATAACCTATTGAACATGCTGATATAGCCAGCATCAGGCAGACACTGCCTCTAAAGGCCTGAATGAGCCAGAAATATTTTACTGCACCCATAGTGTGTGTAGGGATACAGGGGTTGTTAAACTGCGTCTCTAGGAATAAGATACAGAGATTGAATGTGCCTAAAACGTACTCTAAGCACAAAACACAACATTTTTATCAACACACTAGCTTCTAGCTAATTAATAAAGTGCCAAAACATGGGGAAATATTCCTGACACTTTGCAGAATAAATTGTGTCGCTAAAAATATTATTTACGACGCTTAAAGGATTACTTAAGCACTTTAACGGATTACTATCCAACCGAACAACCGGACTATACCCGGAACATAAAAATATTGCCAAAAATATTATTAGCCTTTTTCTGAGCCAGTTAGGGTCCCTGATTACCCTAACACCCGCTTTATAGCGCGTCATGCAACTAACGGGGTTAATCCCTAAAGTTAACCGACTTAACGTAACTAAATCCTAACTAAACCATTGAAATCGAACCATGGGAACCCCCCCCCCCCCCTTTGGGCCGGTTCCATCCTCATGTAACAAGGAAGTACAATATTGATTATTTTATTTGACTTCGTGGATATCTAGAGAACTTGTAACCAAAGGATTAAGACACCCTAATCTTTCTATAAATACCCCACACACATATTAGAGATAATCATCCATCACAATCACCAAACAACTCTCTCTCCCTCTTGCTCCCTTCTCGGCCGAACACCCACACTTGTCCACCACCATTTTCGAGTTCTTGTCTAGCCATTCCAAGCTTATACAAGGTGTTCGGGTCACGTATAAGGAAGCTTGAAGCAAGCGGAAGTTGAAGGACCTCACCCATTTGCTTTTATCCACGCCATTTTCGCCAAAGATCTTCCCTAGCCCCGAGCTAGAGGTATAACGTTTAAAACTCGCTCTTGATCGTATCTAAAGTGGTTAATATGATTTTTAACGGTTAAAAGTCGGAATCATGCGTTTTGAATCTTTAAAGGCTACTAAAACTCGAATATTGTTGGTTAAAAGCTTATAACATGTGTAAAAGTCGTAGTATTCGAATATGTTGATTATTGAGGCCCGATCTACGATGTGGTGGCTCTTATCATCGTTTAACCCGACTTTGTTAAGATCACGAATCTTGATATACGCTTGTTTCTATCGGTACAAGGGTTAAAAGGTGAAACTCCACCACACGAGAAACATGAACTTGTGTAAAAGTATTTTGACTTGTAAAATAGTATTTAAAACGAGCCGATCTACGTATGTACAAGTGGTATATTCGTAGAACCAAGTGTCGAGAAAATCATGTTTTATAAAAGTTGGATGACATGTTAACAAATATGATTTTTAGAAACTACAAGTGTATAAACACTTGTGAAACGAAAGATCCGACGAAATAACAATTTTTATAAAAGTTGTCGGGAAGTTGTAAAGGATGATTTGTTCCAAAAACGGGGTTTTTACAAGACTAAACTATTTTATACATAGATCCACTAAATATAAGGTGATCTACATTACGACTTTCGGAAAAATTACAAGTTCATGTAACAACGCGACTTTACATACTAGTCTACAAGATCGATGTGTTAAAACTGGTTTGAAGTATCGGAACTTGATTGGTTGATTAAAGAAATTGTTGAAGTGATTTTGTAAAAGAAAATGATACGCTTGAAAGCGTGGCCACCTCCAGTTATAGGGGAAACTCTGGCGAAATTTTTCTAAAATCTAGCACTTAGAATTATTTACAAGTGTTAGACTATTTTTTATACATATCCAAATATATTTCGCCATGACTTTAATTATTAAATAATCGGAGGTGGGATTTTTCACAAAACTAAACGTGGTAAATATTTATTCGATAAATATATTTTTCACCACACTGTTTATGATTATTTTGTGAAAATATATAAATATTATTTTTAGAGTAAAAATAATATTTACAAACTTTGTCGAACCCAAAATAATACCAACGCCTACACGACAAACATATAAGTTACAACGGTAAGTACTATTACCACTAAATCTCCAAAACGTAACTTACGCTTTATACGGAAATATTCATAAATGCGGATATTGTCAACGTATTATTTTGGAAAGTATTATGCGAAGAGAAAATATATTATTTTTGAGAAAAATAATTATATTTTGGAATGAGAAATAAAATATATTAAGTGAGACTTAATATCATAAACGCACATGTATTAAATCCCCCATCCTTGGGAAGGAGATTAACTACCAATTATGTACAAGGAACAGTTGTCTAACTGTTTCCCGAAATTAAACTATAAAGCTAAAGCACGGCCATCCGTCTAATAGAATTAGCACATGTAGGTCGTTGCACAGCTTTCGCACAGTTGGAGTGCTTGATTTAGCGACGCACTGACTGTGAGTTCATGTCCCCCTTTTCTCTTAACTGTTTTCAGTTTTCTAAACTGCGGGGGTGAAATACATGTTACAATGATTATGAATATGTTTATACATGGTATGATTAGCGTAAGGAGGTTTGTTACTTAGATCATGTGAGTGGGTAGGCGGAAACTTGAGGCCATTAATCCTCATAGTAGGACCGAGGGACAGGAGCCGTAGATCTATCTGGGTGTAGCGAGCCCAGCCCCAGGTCCAGCTGAACGGACCTCGGGGTGACTTAGTGCCCGACGCATAAATCCGCTAGGTTTGAGTCTTCCTACTTGCACTTCACACATATCAATGGCCTTGCAAACCATTGGTGATCTCTTTTTCCTTATTTGCTACATACCAGGTTTTTGATAAAGATAAAGGTTTATATACTCACTTTCGCATGAACTCGCTCAACATTATTGTTGATTTTTCAACTTACATGTATTTCAGGAAACTAACGATCTGGCGCGGTATGGCTTATTTTCCGCTGCATTAGGCCCGAGGTCATCCAGGGTTCGAGACTTGTGACTCTTTCCTGGACAAGTCACAGTCCCTGAACCATGTTTACTTTAAGTTTGCATTTGTAATGTTTAGACAAAGTTATGGTTGTTGGGTGTTAACCCGTTAAGACAATGTTTAATATTTTTATTATCAATGGATGATCTTGCATATTTTTAATTCATATAGCTTGTTATGATTAAGCTATGGTATTAAGAAGTCACACCAAATTAACCACGCTTCCGCAAAGCCAGGGTGTGACAGCGGTGGTACACCGCGTGTGGGATTTTGGGGGTGTGACATTGTGCCCTACATCAGTGTCTATCATCACTGACAGTTTGCCATAGTCCGTTAGTACACGCCCGTCCGACTGGCACGGTGTGAGGTTTGTTAAGCCTAATAGCGCTATTAACTATTGACCCGCTCGCCATTGGCCTCGGCGATTAAGTCGATATAAATTGAGGGTCTTCATGATAGAGTTTTGTCTAGTAAGTTTTAAGGTTGTTGTTCTACCCAAGGAGGACGAACGTACGTATTATACCCAAGGAGAATACGCAGGATTAATATTTTCATCCTACCCAAGGAGGATGGCCGTACATATCTAGTAAGTTTTAAGGTTGTTGTTCTACCCAAGGAGGACGAACGTACGTATTCTACCCAAGGAGAATACGCAGGATTAATATTTGCATCCTAGCCAAGGAGGATGGCCCTACATATCCTACCCAAGGAGGATGTGCAGATTCCGTTTTAATTCTTTAACCCATTCCCAACCACCGGGAATCCAGTGCCTTAGAAAGTGTGTGAACTCACCTCAGTTTGCTCGGTTAGAATAATTACTCAAATAATCAGGAAATCAAGCATGTCCTAATAAGGTACAGATAACAATCAGTTTCTCATGCATAACACGTATCCTACGTACGGCTTATCTACTCATTATTTCTGTCACATACCACACAATTCAGATATCAAGGTACCTTGTTAAATTATTTTATTTTAGCCTAACATAATTTAATTATCTCACAAAATAAACAATTATCCACACAAGTGTTCTAGTATAAAATGTATATTCTAAATACATTTTTACCCATTTTTGTTTACAAAAACCAACCTCCGACACTTTGTATTTTGTTACAAAAATTATGGCGAAGCTTGTATTCGAAACACGAGTTATAAAACATACTTGTAACGCTTGTCTAGAAAAATATTTTCTAAGTGTTGGAATTTTTAGAAAATTTCGTCAGAGTTTCCTTGGTAAATGGAGGTGTCCATGCTATTAAGCATATCATTTTCTTTTCCAAACATTATTCAACAATCAACAATCATTCACTAAACAATATTACTTTCACCAAGTGTAAAAAAAAACAATGCACTCTACGTAGTAACATGAACTTGAGTTTTCGTAAAAACGCGTAGTAACTTGGTAAGGTATTTAGTGGTCTTAGTTACCTTCCAAGTGTATTCATTTCTTTAAAAATCGTTTTCTTAAAAGGGTTGAGTGTTTACAACTTGTAAATGATTTTTACAAAAATTAATCTTTCGAACTCTTCTTGTAAATAAAAGATTTCTACACTTATTTCATTCCCAAAATGGTGTAAGTGTATGTAGATGTCATAATCTTTTTAAAATTGATTCTTGAACTTGGTTTATTTAGAAGAGCCTTTTGTAAAAACCTGGATCTACATGATCACCAACTTACTTTGTTTATTTATTCTTCAAGAAAGTTCATATTTAACTAGGAGATGATTATTTTGTGTTTCACATAATCATCTTCCTAGTCTTGTTAAATCATATTCCTAAACATCATTTAACAAGATCCATGTGGTGATTAACATCACATAACCAAGAATCATCCTACAATCAACAACATTTCATAACAACATCCTACTAGTAACATTTCACCTTCATGTACTCTTTTATGTTCATGATTCTTGTTTAACCCTTTTAGTGTTCTAGTTCTTTTAGTGTTCTAAATATAACTATCATACTACAATTTTTAGCTAAGAAACAAGATGAACAAGGGTGCACAAGGAACTTACTACTAGCACAAGGATAGGGTAGAATCTAGTGAAGAAGATGGTGAGGAAATGATGATGAACAAGCAAGAACAAAGCCCTTTTGAAGCTCCACAAGTTTGCACTTCCTTGAATCACGTTAGATGCTTGAATGGAACTTGATTAATGGTGGATGATGGTGGTTAAGTGGTGGTGATGGGGGCGGTTATGGTGAACTAAGAAGGGGGAGAGAAGGGAGTGAGGAGAGAGGGTAAATCTATGGAATGATATTACAAGATACACTCCATACTTATAATGATCTCCATCATATTTTGTTTAGATATGCAAGTAAATAATCAAGTATAATATTGAATTAAATCCAAGAGAAGATAGGGAGTATGGTGTGGATCTTTGGTGGGGTCTTTAGGGCCGATTTCGATTTAGGGGGGGGGGGTTGGATGTAAATTTTTGAACTAAGTTGGTAATGGTAAGTTAAAATCCAAGTATACACTTACATATATTAGTTACTTGGTTTTTAGTGGGTGTTAGGGTGTTCGGGGATCACGACAAGCCAAGAAATAGTGAAACAATGTATTTGGAAAAAATTTAGTGTTCCGGGTAATGTCCGGTTATTCGGTTGGGTACCGTTTCGTTAAAGTGTTTAATTATTTCGTAAGGTGTCTTTTATATATATTTTTATAACACTTTGGAAAATATTCAGGACCATTCAGTCAATTTTCTGCACAAGACTAGTATGTTAACAAGCACGTGTAAGTATGACGCAGTAATCGGAAAATAGTTATGTAATTCCACACCGTCATCAAGCACTTTAATCAATATTAATACATCGTATGAATACATGTAATTATGAGGGTTGTCACATTCTCCCATTGTTAAGAAAATTTCGTCTCGAAATTTAGCACGTGGTTACTGTGGAAGGTAGCTAAGTTGCGTGGTTTTCCTGGTTTTCCTGTGGTGTCACATCATCCCCCCGTTGGTTTGGACTTTCGTCCCGAAATTCTGCAGTAGCTTCAGTCTGAGTAGTGGTTGCACTTTTCTTAAACAATTGGGGATACTTGAGTTTCATTTGGTCTTCTCGTTCCTAGGTATACTCCGGGCCACGACAGGAATCCCAACGAACTCGGACGAGAGGTATCCTGGTGCACTTGAGAATTTTAACATCTCGATCAGTAATCTCTACTGGTTCCTCGACGAATCGCAGCTGGTCGTCGATAGTGAGCTCCTTTAAGGGAACTATGAGGGTCTCATCTGACAGACACTTCTTTAGATTCGACACATAGAAAACATTGTGAACTCCTCTGAGTTCTTCAGGTAGATTCAACCTGTAGGCAACCTTGCCAATTTTCCCAATGATTTCGAACGGTCCGACATAATGCGGATTGAGCTTGCCTCGTTTGCCAAATCGAACTACACCTTTCCAAGGTGAGACTTTGAGTAGCACCCGATCCCCAACCTGGAACTCGAATGGCTTTCTTCTCTTATCAGCATAGCTTTTCTGACGATCACGAGCTACCGCCATCCGTTGTCGTATCTGAGCAATCTTCTCGGTTGTATCAACTACAAGTTCTGGACCAGTAATTTGGCTGTCACCAACTTCTGCCCAACAGAGGGGTGATCGGCACTTCCATCCATACAATGCCTCGAACGGAGCAGCCTGGATACTGGTGTGGTAATTGTTGTTATACGAAAACTCCACTAACGGGAGGTGTTTTTCCTAGCCATTACCAAAATCGATTACACATGCCCTAAGCATCTCTTCAAGGGTTTGGATGGTGCGTTCAGATTGCCCATCCGTCTGTGGATGATATGTCGTGCTCATGTCTAATCGAGAACCAAAGGACTTGTGCATAGCTTGCCACAATTCAGATGTAAAACGTGAGTCACGATCAGAAATGATGGAGGTTGGCACTCCGTGCCTTGATACCACTTCCTTTAGGTAGATGTCTGCTAGAGTAGAAAACTTATCCATTTCCTTGATAGCCAGAAAATGTGCAGACTTGGTCAGTCGATCCACGATTACCCAAATTGTATCATTACCGCGTTGAGATCTAGGCAGGCCAGTAACAAAATCCATGGAAATTTGCTACCATTTCCATTTCGGGATCTCTGGTTGTTGCAGTAGGCCTGATGGTTTCTGGTACTCAGTCTTGACTCTCGCACAAGTCAAACATTTACCAACGTAGGTTGCTGTGTGGGCTTTCATACCAGGCCACCAATAAGTAGTCTTGAGATCATGGTACATCTTATCCGAAGCAGGATGTACCGAATAACGAGACTTATGTGCTTCATCCATCACAAGCTCGCGTAGGTCTCCATACAGTGGAACCCAGATGCACTCGTTAACATAGTAGGCGCCGTTTTCCTTTTGTTCTAGCCGTTGCCTCGATCCTCGTAGGGACTCAGCCCTGATGTTTTTGCTTTCAATGCTTCGACCTGTGCATCTCGTATCTGGGTAGGAAGACTAGATTGGATGGTAAGTTGTAATGCTCGCACACGTTTAGGTATAGTATCCTTTCGACTGAGGGCGTCAGCCACAACATTGGCCTTGCCCGGATGGTACTTGATAGCGCATTCATAATCGTTCAAGAGCTCGACCCATCGGCGTTGTCGCATGTTTAACTCCTTTTGCTTGAAGATATGGTCGAGACTCCTGTGATCGGTGTAAATGGTGCACTTGGTACCGTACAGGTAATGTCTCCATATCTTGAGTGTGAAAACAACTGCTCCCAATTCCAAGTCATGCGTAGTGTAGTTCCTTTTGTGAACTTTAAGTTGGCGTGATGCGTAGGCAATGACCTTGTCACGTTGCATCAACACGCAACCAAGTCCTTGGATGGAAGCGTCGCAATAAACCATAAAATCATTTGTGCCTTCAGGCAATGAGAGGATAGGCGCGCTACAAAGTCTATCTTTTAAGTGCTGAAATGCGGACTCCTGTGCATCACCCCAACGATAGGTGACACCCTTCTGAGTCAGTGAAGTGAGAGGTTGCGCGATCTTGGAGAAATCCTTGATAAATCTTCCGTAATATCCTGCCAAGCCCAAGAATTGGCGGATTTCTGTTGGTGTACGGGGTGCAGGCCAGTTCTTGATCGAGTCAACCTTGGATGGATTAACATGAATCCCATCCTTATTTACCACATGGCCTCGAAAATGGACTTCGCGAAGCCAAAAGTCATATTTTGAAAACTTGGCATACAACTGCTCTCTTCGAAGAAGTTCCAGAATAAGCCTCAGATGTTGCTCGTGTTCCTCCTGACTCTTAGAACAGATCAGCATGTCGTCGATGAATACAATGACAAACTTATCCAGGTACGACTTGCACACCCTGTGCATAAGATCCATGAAGACCGCAGGTGCATTCGTCAATCGAAAGGCATAACCAGAAATTCGTAGTGCCCATAACGAGTCCTAAATGCTGTTTTAGGGACATCCTCGTCTCGGACTCTAAGTTGATGGTAGCCTGACCTTTGGTCAATCTTGTAATAGAAGTTCGACCATTGCAACTGGTCGAATAAGTCGTGAATGCGTGGAAGAGGATAATGGTTCTTCACGGTCACCTTGTTGAGTTCGCAGTATGTGACAACTCGAATTTCCAAGATTTCTATTACGCATTTATTGCACATTTATTGATTGTTTAATTGTTTGCTTGCACAATTGGTTTGCTATGAAACTGTATGCGTTTTGGATTTGATAAGGTTTATGAATGGATTGTCAAATACTTGATTGTGGTGATGAAAATGTAAATTTTGCATTTTGTGCATGTAACATGTAATAGACAATACTTAGGGGTGCTTTGTGCTAATAGTGAAACTTAAATCATTCTTAACCCTAATTCCTTTCACTAATCATTCACAAGAAACCAAAACACGTACCCTCACATTCTCTAATCCTCTCCACAACCATCTTCTCATCATTCTTGGATTCACAAGTCTTTTGCAACAAGTTTGATCTTCCAATCCATCTAGAATCAATCAAGGTAATTGTTTAATCATTGTGTGATGTTAATTGTTGAATGATTGATTGATGTTAAAACCCTAGCTTTCATGTGATGTTCTGTAATTGTGGTTTCTGGATTCTGAGTATTATGATAATGATGTTGATTAGTGAATGATCATTTGCATGATGTTGGGATACAAGGCATGTTAGAATGATTGACTGATGATTGATAATTGAATTAAAATGGTTGCCAATGTATGAAACTAGGGTTATTAGATCGATGAATGAAACTGTTGAACATAAAACGTAACTGCTGCAATCGTAGTGAACGCATGATCATTTGTTAGTCAGAGTTTTATTGAATGTTTAGTTGTCTGAGTTTTATTATATCGTGCTAGTCCGACCTTTAACATCATACAAAGGTCCGAGTTTCTCCCTTGTTAACCTTGTCCGAGCTCTTTAACATTTGTGAGGGCCAGAGTTTTATTAAAAGAGATCATGTCCGACCTTTGTTAAGATTTGTGATGTCCGACTTTCATATAAACAAAAGGTCCGAGTTTTAATGTGTATGTTCTAGTCCGAGTTTCAATTGAATTAAAACTGGTCCGAGTATATTCATGTGTGACAACTCGAACTTTAGACTTGCTTTGATGTAACATTACGTGCTTATGAAAACTGAATTACATGATTTAAATGAATGTTATGATGTTATGTGCTTTATGTGTATTGTGTGTACTCGAACCCAAACCACACACTAAAACCCGATTGCACAAAATAACCGGTCACACAAGCCCTTTGGGCCACACTTGAAATCGGACTCCAGGAGGTAACCGAGTTGGGCTCGGCCCACTCCCCACTCGCAACACAAAACCGGGACAAGGGGTTTGTTTTACTACTTTTGCAAAACACAAACACACACAAGAAACCCTAGGCGACTTCCTTCTCTCCCTCTCGCAAAACCCGACGGCAAAACTCCCTTCTAACCGGAGGTTCTTATTGTTCGGATCACCCTTGTTACCTTCTTCCGGTTAGTACTTATTGGGTGTGTGTTAATTTACTTCATGTTACATGTTAGTGTTATATACATATATTCGGTATGATGATAATGATTATATGTTTTATTAGTTATCGGACCTTTGTAATCGGTTAGGATTTTCACTAGGGTTTCGGTTCACATATGAAAACATGATAATTGAATCATGAACTTATTGTTCCTGTTATTGTTTCTGATGCGTATATGATTACTCGGTCCAAGTATATGTTAACCGGCTAGGTTGCATGCTAGTTCAATAATATGATTCATGATTCGGTCTAGGCCTATTTGATGATCTGATTGTGTGTTCTTGAGGCTGTCATGTATATGTTAATGATGTTGATTTGAAGATGCTATGAAACTGTTATTTTCGGTGTTTGATCTGTTTCCGAAACTGCTGAATATGTTTGCTGAAATCACGGAGTTTAATTGACTAGAATTATGGAAACCAGTTACACAGCCGGTTGCGACTCAGGTTGCGAGTCGAAACCTCCCCGTCTCGACTCGAGACCACAAACAACACCAGCCGAGACCACGGTTACGAGTCCCGTTGCGACTCGTAACCAGACCATGATGAACCGAGATCACCATTGCGACTCGCAACCAGCCGTTGCGACTCGTAATCTCCGGTTGCGACTCGAGATCTCCGTTGCGACTCGAGACCACCATTTACACGCACACTGTTGGGCCTTCACTGTCACGGGCCCAATGATTTGATTCGTGGACTGTTTGCTATTGGACTGCTTATATTAATTGGGCCGAGACCTTTATGTGGGACTTGTGTAATTCTGGGCCGGGTGTAGTCTGGGATTAGACATTCAATCGCAAGTGATGTTTACGACATGTTGACTGTTTACGTGCATTACATGCTACTATGATTACTTGAACCGCACCTGACTTGTGTGGTAACCCTATTAGGACGTGGTTGATCACTATTAGTTCAAGAACCCTCTTTCCTTTGTGTATCTGCCGAGCAAACCAAGGTGAGTTCACACAGCCAAGGCATGGGATTCCCGGGTTGGGAATTGGGTTGGATATGTTGAATATGGAATGATAACTCGTACTTACGCATATACCAGACTATAGACCATCGTCCTCAGGTTAGTCAGGACACGTTACGTAAAGCCTACGTAACCCAGTATATTTGCCATATGTCTCCCGGGTCGGGAGGACACGTTACGTAAAGCCTACGTAACCCAATACCATCTACTGGCTTCCAGGTCGGAAGGCCACGCTGTGTAAAGCCTACGTAGCCCCCACGCGTACCACTGTCCTCGGGGAAGGGCACGTCACGTAAAGCCTACGCGACCCTGTACGTATTCCTGTTCTCAGTAAAGAAGAACACATGGTCGGAAGTTAGTCTAGTAAGTACCGTTAATGAGAAGCCCTCATTAACCAGGATGAACATGGGAAGCCCCCACCTTTAGTACACACTAGTATGGGAAGCCCCCACTAGCTATACTTATGCATTACGTTATGAACTTACTTTCTGTGAACTCGCTCAACTAGTTTGTTGATTATTTGCTGCATGCCTTGCAGGACCTTAGGTATACTGGAGCTTGCACAGGGAGGAGCAGGTCGTTGTGGGATACGGATCATGAACTTATTTTGAACTTATAACTATTTGAGATTACATACTATGCTTCCGCTATTTAAACGATGTTTGGTTTTGGAACATCAATCATGTCATGATGAATTACATTATTACTTTTATTATTAAATGCTATGTTTGATATGATTGATGGCTTGATCCTGGTCAGTCACGCTCCCAAGCGGTGGTACTCCACGGGTGGATTTTGGGGGTGTGACAGATTGGTATCAGAGCCATTGGTTATAGAGAACTTGGTTTTAATATGGGAAAACGTTTTTATTAAAACCGGACTATAACCAGAACAGTGCTCTCAACGATCCACAACGACGCTTCGCTCCACGTGCAAGACTCGACATCCTAGGTAATAAGGTTTATGTTATTGCCTGTTTGCTAGAACTGCTTAGAACTTTGCTCGCATTACGCTTAGATACACATGATACTATAGCATGAGAAACCCTACGTGCTTACACTTTTCTGTCATCGCCCTACTCGCGAACCATTCTTACGTATGCTACTTGTTACTATGAAGATCATGTCTGGACGAATCAACATGACACAAGCCCAGCTAGAGGCTCTTGTTCAAGCTCAAGTTGCTGCGGCAGTTGCAGCAGCTCAAGCAGGTAGTATATCCTGCAGTATAGGCACACACTAGGATCTTTAGATCCTACATTAACTCTCGTATTTAACTTCGTCCTATTCGTACACAATAGGTCAACACGCGCAGCAGCCTGTATGCACATTCAAGAATTTCATGGACTGTCGTCCAAATTCTTTCAGCGGCACAGAGGGGGCAGTGGGACTCCTCCATTGGTTTGAAAAGTTAGAATCGGTATTCGAAATGTGCGAGTGCCCTGAGGCTCGCAAGGTCAAGTTTGCCACCGGTACTTTGGAAGGGATAGCACTAACTTGGTGGAACGCCCAAGTTCAGATCTTAGGGTTGGCAGCTGCTAACGCCACCCCATGGAACGATTTCAAGGAACTCATCAAGCGTGAGTATTGCACGCGTGAAGACATTCATAAGCTGGAAGACGAGCTGTATAACTTGAAAATGGTTGGATCGGAAATCGAAGCGTATACTAAACGGTCTAATGAGCTGGCCGTTCTGTGTCCAACTATGGTGGACCCTCCATACAAGCGCATTGAATTGTACCTCAAGGGATTGGCGCCAGAAATTCAGAGCCACGTGACGTCGGCTAACCTCGAAAACATTCAGGAGATCCAGCGTCTCGCTCATCGCATCACTGATCAGGCAGTGGATCAGAATAAACTGCCCAAGCGTGTTAATGCTACTGCTAACGTCACCACCTCAGTTACTCCTGCTACGTCTGGTGACAGTAAAAGAAAATGGGATGGAGATTCTAGTAAAAGTTCAGCATCTGTTCAGCCACAAGCTCAGCAGCAGAAGATTGACCACTATCAGAGTCCCAGTCAGCAATCCTCTGGTGGTCACAGACAGAGGAGATATCAGGGTAGTCAACCTAGGTGCCACAACTGCAACAGGCATCATCACGGCCCATGTAACAAGGGTCGTTGTCAAAGGTGTCTTAAGATGGGGCACGAGGCCAAAGACTGTAGGAGTCCACGGCCTGCAAATCAGAATCAGCAGCCTCAGCAACCAGCCCCACAGAACCAGAATCAGCAGCAGCAGCCACAGCGTGGAAACCGGGGATGTTTCCAGTGTGGGGCTGAAGGTCACTTCAAACGCGATTGCCCTCAGTTGAACCAGAACCGCAACAACAACAACAACCAGGGCAACGGCAACAACAACGGCGGGAACAACAATAATGGCAACGAGGCAAGAGGTCGAGCTTTCGTTTTGGGAAGAGGAGACGCAGTGAACGATCCCAACGTTGTTATGGGTAAGTTTCTCCTCGACAATATTTACGTTACTGTTTTATTTGATTCGGGTGCGGATACAAGCTATATGTCTGTGAAAATGTGTCAACTGCTAAAACGTGCACCAACACTTTTACCCACCAAACATGTAGTAGAGTTAGCTAACGGTAAAAGTCTAGAAGCCACGCACGTAGTTCAGGGTTGTAATCTTATCCTAGCTGGTCAAGCTTTCTCTATCAATCTCATTCCCATAGCTTTGGGTAGCTTCGACGTTGTGATTGGGATGGACTGGTTATCCCAACACCAGGCAGAAATCTTATGCAGCGAGAAGGTTATTCGCCTTCCTCGTTCGGGTCAGGAACCTCTCGAAGTTCAAGGTGACAAGAGTGGTGCGGTGGTTGGCATCATCTCTTTCTTGAAGGCTCAGAAATGCTTACGAAAGGGGCACACTGCCATTCTAGCACTCGTTACAGACGCATCAGTGAAGGAAAAGAAATTGGAGGATATTCCAATTGTACGTGATTACCCTCAGGTGTTTCCTGAAGACTTACCTGGCTTACCGCCTCATCGTCAGGTCGAATTTCAGATCGAGCTCGCTCCAGGGGCAGCACCCATAGCTCGCGCACCATATCGTCTAGCTCCATCAGAATTGGAGGAACTGTCAAAGCAGCTACAAGAGCTCTTGGAAAAGGGTTTCATTCGTCCAAGCTCTTCGCCTTGGGGAGCTCCAGTACTTTTCGTGAAAAAGAAAGACGGTACGTTCAGGATGTGTATAGACTACCGTGAACTCAATAAGGTGACGGTGAAGAACCGTTATCCTCTTCCGCGCATCGACGACTTATTCGACCAGTTGCAAGGGTCGTGTTACTATTCGAAGATAGACTTGAGGTCTGGGTACCATCAGCTGAGAGTCCGGGATGAGGACATCTCCAAGACAGCCTTCAGAACTCGTTACGGTCACTACGAGTTTCTCGTCATGCCATTTGGGTTAACGAACGCGCCTGCTGTATTTATGGATCTTATGAACAGGGTGTGCAAACCCTATCTAGACAAGTTCGTCATAGTACTCATCGACGACATTCTGATTTACTCCAAGAGTCATGAGGAACACGAGCAGCATCTTCGCCTGATATTGGAACTCCTTCGGAAGGAGCAACTATACGCTAAGCTTTCTAAATGCGACTTCTGGCTTCGTGAAGTCCACTTCTTAGGCCACGTGGTGAACAAGGATGGGATCCATGTCGATCCATCCAAGGTAGATTCGATCAGGAACTGGCCTGCACCGCGTACACCGACAGAAATACGCCAATTCTTGGGTCTGGCAGGTTACTACAGACGGTTTATTAGAGACTTTTCGAAGATTGCTCAGCCGCTTACGCTACTGACACAGAAGGGTGTTACCTATCGCTGGGGAGAGCCCCAGGAGACTGCTTTTCAACATCTAAAGGATAGACTTTGCAGCGCACCTATCCTCTCATTGCCAGAGGGCACAGATGACTTCGTGGTTTATTGTGATGCATCCATTCGGGGATTGGGATGTGTGTTAATGCAGCGCGACAAGGTTATTGCTTACGCCTCTCGTCAACTCAAGGTTCATGAACGGAACTACACGACACACGATTTAGAGCTGGGAGCTGTTGTTTTCGCGCTTAAGATATGGCGACACTACCTGTACGGTACCAGGTGCACGATTTACACCGATCACAGGAGTCTCGAGCATATCCTTAAGCAGAAGGATTTGAATATGCGTCAACGACGATGGGTCGAGTTACTTAACGATTACGAATGCGCTATCAAGTATCATCCAGGCAAAGCCAATGTCGTGGCTGATGCCCTTAGTCGAAAGGACACTTTACCAAAGCGCGTGCGAGCGCTACAGCTTACGATTCAGTCTAGCCTTCCTGCTCAGATACGAGCTGCTCAGACAGAGGCACTGAAGCCCGAAAACGTCAAGGCTGAAGCCTTACGCGGCTCACGACAACAAATGGAACAGAAGGCAGACGGCGCCTACTATGTAACGGGCCGGATTTGGGTCCCACTTTATGGCGGTTTACGCGAACTTGTAATGGATGAAGCTCACAAGTCTCGCTACTCGGTACATCCAGGGTCGGATAAAATGTACCACGATATCAGCACTACTTATTGGTGGCCTAGTATGAAGGCCCACATCGCTACGTACGTTGGAAAATGCTTGACCTGTGCGAGAGTCAAGGTTGAATATCAGAAACCAGCTGGCCTACTTCACCAGCCTAAGATACCTCAATGGAAATGGGAAGAAATTTCCATGGATTTTGTTACAGGCTTACCTAGATCTCAGCGTGGGAACGATAAATTATGGGTCATAGTTGATCGACTCACCAAGTCTGCACACTTCCTACCTATAAAGGAAACGGATAAATTCTCCACTCTCGCAGACGTCTATCTTAAGGAAGTTGTTTCGAGGCACGGGGTGCCCACATCTATCATTTCGGATCGCGACGCACGATTCACGTCAGAGCTATGGCAAGCGATGCACAAATCTTTCGGCTCAAAGTTAGACATGAGCACAGCATATCATCCCCAGACGGATGGGCAGTCTGAGCGAACAATTCAAACTCTTGAAGACATGCTTAGAGCATGCGTCATTGATTTCGGCAACGGCTGGGAAAAGCATCTCCCTTTGGTGGAGTTCTCTTATAATAATAGTTATCACACCAGCATCCAAGCCGCTCCATTCGAGGCATTGTACGGGCGTAAATGCCGGTCACCTCTCTGTTGGGCAGAGGTGGGGGATAGTCAGATTACGGGTCCAGAGATTGTAGTGGACGCCACAGAAAAGATTGCACATATACGACAACGTATGGCGGCAGCACGCGACCGTCAGAAAGCCTACGCGGACAAGCGTAGAAAGCCTTTGGAATTTCAGGTCCGGGACCGGGTTTTATTGAAAGTCTCACCCTGGAAGGGTGTGGTTCGTTTTGGCAAACGGGGCAAACTAAATCCGCGCTATGTCGGACCATTCGAAATCATAGAAAAGATTGGCAAGGTAGCCTACAAGTTGAATTTACCAGCTGAACTCGGGGCAGTTCACAATGTCTTTCATGTATCGAACTTAAAGAAGTGCCTATCAGATGAAAACCTCATCATTCCTTTTAAGGAACTCACTATCGACGAGCGGTTGCAGTTCGTTGAGGAACCAGTTGAAATCACGGACCGGGATGTGAAGGTCCTCAAACACAAGAGAATCCCTCTTGTCCGAGTTCGTTGGAACTCCAAACGTGGCCCAGAGTACACCTGGGAGCGCGAAGACAGGATGACAGAAAAGTACCCCCAATTGTTCGCGAACAGTACAACCACTACTGAGGCTGAAGCTACTACTTCGGAATTTCGGGACGAAATTCCAGATCAACGGGGGGAGGATGTGACACCCCAGGAAAATCAGTAAACAGTACAGTTTACCTAGCTTCCTCAGTGAGTGCATACCAAATTTCGGGACGAAATTTCCAATTAGTTGGGGATAATGTGACAACTCGAACTTTAGACTTGCTTTGATGTAACATTACGTGCTTATGAAAACTGAATTACATGATTTAAATGAATGTTATGATGTTATGTGCTTTATGTGTATTGTGTGTACTCGAACCCAAACCACACACTAAAACCCGATTGCACAAAATAACCGGTCACACAAGCCCTTTGGGCCACACTTGAAATCGGACTCCAGGAGGTAACCGAGTTGGGCTCGGCCCACTCCCCACTCGCAACACAAAACCGGGACAAGGGGTTTGTTTTACTACTTTTGCAAAACACAAACACACACAAGAAACCCTAGGCGACTTCCTTCTCTCCCTCTCGCAAAACCCGACGGCAAAACTCCCTTCTAACCGGAGGTTCTTATTGTTCGGATCACCCTTGTTACCTTCTTCCGGTTAGTACTTATTGGGTGTGTGTTAATTTACTTCATGTTGCATGTTAGTGTTATATACATATATTCGGTATGATGATAATGATTATATGTTTTATTAGTTATCGGACCTTTGTAATCGGTTAGGATTTTCACTAGGGTTTCGGTTCACATATGAAAACATGATAATTGAATCATGAACTTATTGTTCCTGTTATTGTTTCTGATGCGTATATGATTACTCGGTCCAAGTATATGTTAACCGGCTAGGTTGCATGCTAGTTCAATAATATGATTCATGATTCGGTCTAGGCCTATTTGATGATCTGATTGTGTGTTCTTGAGGCTGTCATGTATATGTTAATGATGCTGATTTGAAGATGCTATGAAACTGTTATTTTCGGTGTTTGATCTGTTTCCGAAACTGCTGAATATGTTTGCTGAAATCACGGAGTTTAATTGACTAGAATTATGGAAACCAGTTACACAGCCGGTTGCGACTCAGGTTGCGAGTCGAAACCTCCCCGTCTCGACTCGAGACCACAAACAGCACCAGCCGAGACCACGGTTGCGAGTCCCGTTGCGACTCGTAACCAGACCATGATGAACCGAGATCACCATTGCGACTCGCAACCAGCCGTTGCGACTCGTAATCTCCGGTTGCGACTCGAGATCTCCGTTGCGACTCGAGACCACCATTTACACGCACACTGTTGGGCCTTCACTGTCACGGGCCCAATGATTTGATTCGTGGACTGTTTGCTATTGGACTGCTTATATTAATTGGGCCGAGACCTTTATGTGGGACTTGTGTAATTCTGGGCCGGGTGTAGTCTGGGATTAGACATTCAATCGCAAGTGATGTTTACGACATGTTGACTGTTTACGTGCATTACATGCTTCTATGATTACTTGAACCGCACCTGACTTGTGTGGTAACCCTATTAGGACGTGGTTGATCACTATTAGTTCAAGAACCCTCTTTCCTTTGTGTATCTGCCGAGCAAACCAAGGTGAGTTCACACAGCCAAGGCATGGGATTCCCGGGTTGGGAATTGGGTTGGATATGTTGAATATGGAATGATAACTCGTACTTACGCATATACTAGACTATAGACCATCGTCCTCAGGTTAGTCAGGACACGTTACGTAAAGCCTACGTAACCCAGTATATTTGCCATATGTCTCCCGGGTCGGGAGGACACGTTACGTAAAGCCTACGTAACCCAATACCATCTACTGGCTTCCAGGTCGGAAGGCCACGCTGCGTAAAGCCTACGTAGCCCCCACGCGTACCACTGTCCTCGGGGAAGGGCACGTCACGTAAAGCCTACGCGACCCTGTACGTATTCCTGTTCTCAGTAAAGAAGAACACATGGTCGGAAGTTAGTCTAGTAAGTACCGTTAATGAGAAGCCCTCATTAACCAGGATGAACATGGGAAGCCCCCACCTTTAGTACACACTAGTATGGGAAGCCCCCACTAGCTATACTTATGCATTACGTTATGAACTTACTTTCTGTGAACTCGCTCAACTAGTTTGTTGATTATTTGCTGCATGCCTTGCAGGACCTTAGGTATACTGGAGCTTGCACAGGGAGGAGCAGGTCGTTGTGGGATACGGATCATGAACTTATTTTGAACTTATAACTATTTGAGATTACATACTATGCTTCCGCTATTTAAACGATGTTTGGTTTTGGAACATCAATCATGTCATGATGAATTACATTATTACTTTTATTATTAAATGCTATGTTTGATATGATTGATGGCTTGATCCTGGTCAGTCACGCTCCCAAGCGGTGGTACTCCACGGGTGGATTTTGGGGGTGTGACATCATGTCTGCTAGTCCGAACTTTATGTTAAACCCTTAAGGTCCGAGTTTTCTTGCTTGTCCTAGTCCGAGCTATATAACATGCTTGTTATGTCCGAATTTTGTGATGTAAACTTGAGGTCCGAACTTTATAATGAACATCATGTTGTCCGAAGTTTGTAAGGAAAGGGGGTCCGAGTTTTGATCCCCACTATCCTTGGTCCGAGCTTTAACCCCAAGCCCACTTACTCGAGTTTTAAACCCACCCCAATTGTCCGAGCTTTGTGCCATTTATATCATCAGACCTTTTTAAATTGTAATGGGTCCGAGTTTTTGGCGCATTACCCTTGTCCGAGGTTGGTGACTTGTTCTCATGTACCATCCGAGTTTTGAACAGGGGAAGCCCCCCCCCCCCCCACACTTGTCTGTCTTGGTGTGATGATTAACAGAAACTGAATATATGTTTACCTGATTTAACCTGTTAAGTGTTAATTGTATTATATTCATCAGATTGGTAAATCATGCAACTGTTGTTCAGCCTGATGACCCATAAGGTGTGTGATTGATTAACTACGCTAGAATTGACCAAGGACTCGGCCATATGATGCATAATTGGTTAAACGTGAATTATAACTGTTATGTGTTGCATGATGATGATTGCTTAAAGACACTTCGTTGCATATCTTGCATGCGAAATCCTTGAGAACTTAACTGATTGTATACACATGCATACTATAGGACGGGATTGAGTATTCGTGAGCACATAGTTTAACATACCGAGCAAACCAAGGTGAGTTCACACAGCCAAGGCATGGGGTTCCCAGGGTGGGAATGGGATTGGATTACTTTATTGTACATACTCAGTTGATAGAACCTAACGATAAGAATACAACTAGACTAGTAACACTTATTGAACTGATCTTCGCACACCTGTCAAGGGTTGGCCGCGATATTATGACTGACTTCGCACACCTGCCTTTGGAAGGCCGCGAACTGGAATTTACTAATCTTCGCACACCTGCCTGGTAGGCCGCGATACAGATAAACCTAGTCTAGAACACTTGGGATAGTTATCCCCTAATCTTCGCATACCTGCCTGGGAGGCCGCGATGGAAACTATTACGATACATGACATAACGAACGAACATACTATTACTCACACTATACTACTACTGAACTGTTAACTGTGAACTCGCTCAACTAGTTTGTTGATCCTCTGTTACATGCCTTGCAGGTCGTTAGATATTTGGAGCTTGCACAAGGAGGAGCACTTATGATTTTCAGCTTAATTAAACACTTATGATTTTCATACATTACTATTTGTGTTGGGTTTACTTACATGCTTCCGCTACTTAAACAATGTTTGGTTTTGAACATCAATCATGTCTTGTTGAATTACATTATCTACTTTTATTATTAGATGCTGTGTTCGATATGATTGGTGGCTTGATCCTGGTCAGTCACGCTCCCAAGCGGTGATACTCCGCAGGTGGATTTTGGGGGTGTGACAGATTGGTATCAGAGCCATTGGTTATAGAGAACTTGGTTTTAATATGGGAAAACGTTTTTATTAAAACCAGACTATAACCAAAACAGTGCTATCAACGATCCACAACGACGCTTCGCTCCACGTGCAAGACTCGACATCCTAGGTAATAAGGTTTATGTTTATTGCCTACATGCTAGAATTGCATAGAACTTTGCTCGTAGTATGCTTACATTACTTGGCTCACTACTTGTTATTGCTTGAGAACACCTATGTGCTTACTCTCTTCTGTCATCGCACTATTCGCGAACCACTCTAACTTATGTTGCATTTGCTATGAAGATCATGTCTGGACGAATTAACATGACTCAAGCCCAGCTAGAGGCTCTCGTTCAAGCTCAAGTTGCTGCGGCACTTGCAGCTGCTCAAGCAGGTAGTATACCCTGCAGTATAGACACACTAGGATCTTTAGATCCTACATTAACTCTCATATTTAACTTTGTCCTATTCGTACACAATAGGTCAACATGCGCAGCAGCCTGTCTGCACTTTCAAGAACTTCATGGACTGTCGTCCAAGCTCATTCAGTGGCACCGAGGGGGCAGTGGGACTCCTCAATTGGTTTGAGAAGCTAGAATCTGTGTTCGAAATGTGTGAATGCCCTGAGGCTCGCAGGGTTAAGTACGCCACTGGCACTTTGGAAGGAATCGCGTTGACTTGGTGGAACGCGCAAGTACAGATCCTAGGGTTGGCAGCTACTAATGCCACCCCTTGGAATGATTTCAAGGAATTTATCAAAAGGGAATACTGCACTCGTGAAGATATTCACAAGCTGGAAGATGAACTGTATCACTTGAAAATGGTTGGGTCAGAGATTGAAGCTTATACTAAGAGGTCGAACGAGCTGGCCGTTCTGTGTCCAACTATGGTGGACCCTCCATACAAGCGCATTGAGTTGTATCTCAAGGGGTTAGCGCCAGAGATCCAGAGCCATGTGACATCGGCTAATCTTGATAATATCCAGGCCATTCAGCGCCTTGCTCATCGTATTACAGATCAGGCAGTGGACCAGAACAGGCTGCCAAAACGTGTCAAGGCTACCACTACTGCTGTCACTACTTTTGCTACTCCCAGTGACAAGAAGAGAAAATGGGAGGGGGATTCCAGCAAGGGATCAGTTTCTGTTCAGTCTCAGCAGCGCAAGACAAATGACTACCAGAATCCGAGTCAGCAATCATCTGGCGGTCAGGGGCAGGGTGGATATCGGGGAATTCACCCACTGTGTAATAAGTGCAACAGACACCACAGCGGAAGATGTCGTAGGGAACGTTGTCAAAGATGCCTCAAGATGGGTCATGAGGCTAAGGATTGTAGAAGCTCACGGCCAGCAAATCAGAACCAGCAACTCCCACCGCCAGCTCCACAGAACCAGCACCAGCAGCCACAGCGTGGAAACCGGGGATGTTTCCAGTGTGGGGCTGAAGGCCACTACAAACGTGATTGCCCTCAACTAAACCAGAATCAGAATCGCAACAACAACAACCAGGGCAACGGGAACAACAACAACAACAACGGGGGAAACAACAACAACGGCAACGAAGCAAGGGGTCGTGCATTTGTGTTGGGGCAGGGTGATGCCAGAAATGATCCCAATGTCGTTATGGGTAAGTTTCTTCTCGACGATATTTATGTTACTGTTTTGTTTGATTCGGGTGCGGATACGAGTTATATGTCTTTGAAAATGAGTAAACTGTTAAAACGTACACCAACACCCCTAAACACCAAACATGTCGTAGAGTTAGCTAATGGTAAAAGTGTAGAAGCCACGCATGTAGTCAAGGGTTGTAACATCGTTCTAGCGGGTCAGACCTTCTCGATTGATCTTATTCCGATAGTTTTGGGTAGTTTCGACATCGTCATCGGCATGGATTGGTTATCCAAGCAGCAAGCGGAGATCCTATGCAAGGAGAAGATCATTCGTATTCCTCGTACGGGAAAAGAACCTCTCGAAGTTCAAGGCGACAAGAGTGGTGCCGTGGTTGGCATCATTTCTTTCTTGAAGGCACAGAAATGTTTACGAAAGGGTCATACGGCTATCTTGGCACTAGTTACTGATGCAACTTCAAAAGAGAAAAGAGTAGAGGATATTCCAGTTGTACGTGACTTTCCTCAGGTGTTTCCTGAAGATTTACCCGGTTTACCGCCTCACCGCCAAGTCGAATTTCAAATCGAGCTCGCTCCGGGGGCAGCACCTATAGCTCGAGCACCTTATCGATTAGCTCCAACTGAACTGGAAGAACTGTCTAAACAGCTACAAGAGCTCTTGGAAAAGGGCTTTATTCGTCCAAGCTCTTCACCTTGGGGAGCTCCAGTATTATTTGTGAAAAAGAAGGATGGCACTTTCAGGATGTGCATCGACTACCGTGAACTGAACAAGGTGACGGTGAAGAACCGTTATCCTCTTCCGCGTATAGACGACTTATTCGACCAGTTGCAGGGGTCGAGTTACTACTCCAAGATAGACTTGAGGTCAGGGTATCATCAGTTGAGAGTCCGGGATGAGAACGTCTCCAAAACCGCATTCAGAACTCGCTACGGTCACTACGAGTTTCTTGTCATGCCATTTCGGCTAACGAACGCGCCTGCTGTATTTATGGATCTTATGAACAGGGTGTGCAAACCCTATCTTGACAAGTTCGTCATTGTCTTCATCGACGACATTCTGATCTACTCCAAGAGTCAGGAGGAACACGAGCAGCACTTACGTCTTATCTTGGAACTTCTTCGAAAGGAGCAACTGTACGCAAAGTTTTCAAAATGCGACTTCAAGCTTCGTGAAGTCCACTTCTTAGGCCATGTGGTGAACAGGGATGGGATCCATGTCTATCCATCCAAGGTAGATTCGATCAGGAACTGGCCTGCACCGCGTACACCAATGGAAATACGCCAATTCTTGGGTTTGGCGGGGTACTACAGACGATTTATTAAAGACTTTTCGAAGATCGCACAGCCACTTACACTGCTGACACAGAAAGGTGTCACCTATCGTAGGGGAGATTCCCAGGAAACCGCTTTTCAGTACTTAAAGGATAGGCTTTGCAGTGCACCTATTCTCTCATTGCCAGAGGGCACAGACGATTTTGTGGTCTATTGCGACGCGTCGATACAGGGGCTTGGTTGTGTATTGATGCAGCGGGATAAAGTTATTGCCTACGCTTCTCGTCAACTCAAGGTTCATGAACGGAACTACACGACGCACGATTTAGAGCTGGGAGCTGTTGTTTTTGCACTTAAGATATGGCGACACTACCTGTACGGTACCAAGTGCACAATTTACACCATCACAGGAGTCTCGAACATATCTTCAAGCAGAAGGAATTGAACATGCGTCAACGACGATGGGTCGAGCTACTTAATGATTACGAATGCGCCATCAAGTATCATCCAGGCAAGGCCAATGTTGTGGCCGATGCCCTCAGTCGAAAGGACACCCTACCTAAGCGCGTGCGAGCGCTACAGCTTACTATTCAGTCCAGTCTTCCTGCACAGATACGAGCTGCTCAGATAGAAGCATTGAAACCCGAAAACGTCATGGCTGAAGCCTTACGCGGTTCAAGGCAACGAGTGGAACAAAAGGAAGACGACGCCTACTATGTAACGGGGCGTATTTGGGTCCCACTTTTTGGCGGTTTACGCGAGCTGGTAATGGACGAAGCCCACAAGTCCCGCTACTCGGTACATCCAGGGTCGGATAAGATGTACCACGATCTCAAAACAACATATTGGTGGCCTAGCATGAAAGCCCACATCGCTACTTACGTCGGCAAATGTTTGACATGTGCAAAAGTCAAAGTGGAGTATCAGAAACCAGCGGGCCTACTTCAGCAGCCCAAGATACCGCAATGGAAATGGGAAGAAATTTCCATGGATTTTGTTACAGGCCTACCCAGATCTCAGCGTGGGAATGATACTATATGGGTGATCGTGGATCGACTCACCAAGTCTGCACACTTCCTGGCTATAAAGGAAACGGATAAGTTCTCCACTCTCGCAGACGTTTATCTTAAAGAAGTTGTTTCGAGGCACGGGGTGCCCACCTCTATCATTTCGGATCGGGATGCACGATTCACGTCAGAACTATGGCAAGCGATGCACAAAGCGTTTGGCTCCCGTTTAGACATGAGCACAGCTTATCACCCTCAGACGGATGGGCAGTCTGAGCGAACAATTCAAACTCTTGAAGACATGCTTCGGGCATGTGTTATCGATTTAGGCAACGGCTGGGAAAAGCATCTCCCGTTAGTGGAATTTTCGTATAATAACAGTTATCACACCAGCATACAAGCCGCTCCATTCGAGGCATTGTACGGACGTAAATGCCGGTCACCTCTCTGTTGGGCAGAGGTGGGGGATAGTCAGATCACGGGTCCAGAGATTGTAGTGGACGCCACAGAAAAGATTGCACAAATACGACAACGCATGGCGGCAGCACGCGACCGTCAGAAAGCATACGCGGATAAGCATAGGAAACCGTTGGAATTTCAGGTCAGGGACCGGGTTTTACTTAAAGTCTCACCCTGGAAGGGTGTGGTTCGTTTTGGAAAAAGGGGCAAACTAAATCCGCGGTATGTCGGACCGTTCGAGATCATAGAGAAAATAGGCAAAGTGGCCTACAAGCTAAACCTGCCAGCTGAACTCGGTGCAGTTCACAATGTATTTCACGTGTCGAATCTGAAGAAGTGCCTGTCAGATGAGACCCTCATAGTTCCTTTTAAGGAACTCACTATCGACGAGCGGTTGCAGTTCGTCGAGGAACCAGTTGAAATCACGGACCGGGATGTTAAGGTCCTCAAAAGCAAGAGAATCCCTCTTGTTCGAGTTCGTTGGAACTCCCGACGTGGCCCAGAGTACACCTGGGAACGCGAAGACCAAATGAAAGAAAAGTACCCCCAGTTATTCGAAAACCGTGCAACCACTACTGAGACTGAAGCTACTAATGCGGAATTTCGGGACGAAATTCCAAATCAACGGGGGGATGATGTGACACCCCAGGAAAGCCAGTGAACGATACAGCTTACCTAGCTTCCTCAGTGAGTGCGTACCAAATTTCGGGACGAAATTTCTATTAAGTTGGGGATAATGTGACAACTCGAATTTCCAAGATTTCTATTACGCATTTATTGCACATTTATTGATTGTTTAATTGTTTGCTTGCACAATTGGTTTGCTATGAAACTGTATACGTTTTGGATTTGATAAGGTTTATGAATGGATTGTCAAATACTTGATTGTGGTGATGAAAATGTAAATTTTGCATTTTGTGCATGTAATATGTAATAGACAATACTTAGGGGTGCTTTGTGCTAATAGTGAAACTTAAATCATTCTTAACCCTAATTCCTTTCACTAATCATTCACAAGAAACCAAAACACGTACCCTCACATTCTCTAATCCTCTCCACAACCATCTTCTCATCATTCTTGGATTCACAAGTCTTTTGCAACAAGTTTGATCTTCCAATCCATCTAGAATCAATCAAGGTAATTGTTTAATCATTGTTTGATGTTAATTGTTGAATGATTGATTAATGTTAAAACCCTAGCTTTCATGTGATGTTATGTAATTGTGGTTTCTGGATTCTGAGTATTATGATAATGATGTTGATTAGTGAATGATCATTTGCATGATGTTAGGATACCATGCATGTTAGAATGATTGACTGATGATTGATAATTGAATTAAAATGGTTGCCAATGTATGAAACTAGGGTTATTAGATCGATAAATGAAACTGTTGAACATAAAACGTAACTGCTGCAATCGTAGTGAACGCATGATCATTTGTTAGTCAGAGTTTTATTGAATGTTTAGTTGTCTGAGTTTTATTATATCGTGCTAGTCTGACCTTTAACATCTTACAAAGGTCCGAGTTTCTCCCTTGTTAACCTTGTCCGAGCTCTTAAACATTTGTGAGGGCCCGAGTTTTATTAAAAGAGATCATGTCCGACCTTTGTTAAGATTTGTGATGTCCGACTTTCATATAAACAAAAGGTCCGAGTTTTAATGTGTATGTTCTAGTCCGAGTTTCAATTGAATTAAAACTGGTCCGAGTATATTCATGTCTGCTAGTCCGAACTTTATGTTAAACCCTTAAGGTCCGAGTTTTCTTGCTTGTCCTAGTCCGAGCTTTATAACATGCTTGTTATGTCCGAATTTTGTGATGTAAACTTGAGGTCCGAACTTTATAATGAACATCATGTTGTCCGAAGTTTGTAAGGAAAGGGGGTCCGAGTTTTGATCCCCACTATCCTTGGTCCGAGCTTTAACCCCAAGCCCACTTACCCGAGTTTTAAACCCACCCCAATGGTCCGAGCTTTGTGCCATTTATATCATCACACCTTTTTAAATTGTAATGGGTCCGAGTTTTTGGCCCATTACCCTTGTCCGAGGTTGGTGACTTGTTCTCATGTACCATCCGAGTTTTGAACAGGGGAAGCCCCCCCCCACACTTGTCTGTCTTGGTGTGATGATTAACAGAAACTGAATATATGTTTACCTGATTTAACCTGTTAAGTGTTAATTGTATTATATTCATCAGATTGGTAAATCATGCAACTGTTGTTCAGCCTGATGACCCATAAGGTGTGTGATTGATTAACTACGCTAGAATTGACCAAGGACTCGGCCATATGATGCATAATTGGTTAAACGTGAATTATAACTGTTATGTGTTGCATGATGATGATTACTTAAAGACACTTCGTTGCATATGTTGCATGCGAAATCCTTGAGAACTTAACTGATTGTATACACATGCATACTATAGGACGGGATTGAGTATTCGTGAGCACATAGTTTAACATACCGAGCAAACCAAGGTGAGTTCACACAGCCAAGGCATGGGGTTCCCAGGGTGGGAATGGGATTGGATTACTTTATTGTACATACTCAGTTGATAGAACCTAACGATAAGAATACGACTAGACTTGTAACACTTATTGAACTGATTTTCGCACACCTGCCAAGGGTTGGCCGCGATATTATGACTGACTTCGCACACCTGCCTTTGGAAGGCCGCGAACTGGAATTTACTAATCTTCGCACACCTGCCTGGTAGGCCGCGATACAGATAAACCTAGTCTAGAACACTTGGGATAGTTATCCCCTAATCTTCGCATACCTGCCTGGGAGGCCGCGATGGAAACTATTACGATACATGACATAACGAACGAACATACTATTACTCACACTATACTACTACTGAACTGTTAATTTGAACCCGCTCAACTAGTTTGTTGATCCTTTGTTACATGCCTTGCAGGTCGTTAGATATTTGGAGCTTGCACAAGGAGGAGCAGGTCGTTGTGGAGCATGGATCATGAATGCTGAATTAAACACTTATGATTTTCATACATTACTATTTGTGTTGGGTTTACTTACATGCTTCCGCTACTTAAACAATGTTTGGTTTTGAACATCAATCATGTCTTGTTGAATTACATTATCTACTTTTATTATTAAATGCTGTGTTCGATATGATTGGTGGCTTGATCCTGGTCAGTCACGCTCCCAAGCGGTGATACTCCGCAGGTGGATTTTGGGGGTGTGACACGGTAGTCTATACACATTCTGAAGGTACCGTCCTTCTTTTTCACGAATAACACCGGAGCTCCCCAAGACGAAGAGCTAGGACGTATGAAACCCTTTTCCAAGAGTTCTTGTAGTTGCGTGGACAGTTCTTCAAGTTCTGATGGAGCTAGACGATAAGGTGCTCGAGCTATAGGCTCTGCTCCAGGAGCTAGCTCGATTTGGAACTCAACTTGACGATGAGGCAGAAGACCAGGTAATTCCTCAGGAAAGTCGCGCACAATAGGAATGTCTTCTATCTTCCTTTCTTCCGAGGATGTATCAGAAACAAGGGCTAGAATAGCACCGTGGCCCTTTCGCAAACACTTCTGGGCCTTAAGGAAAGAGATGATGTCGACAACAGCACCACTCTTGTCGCCAAAAATTACGAGGGGTTCTTTACCAGGACGAGGGATGCGGACAATCTTCTCGTTGCAAAGAATTTTCGCTTGCTGACGAGATAACCAATCTATCCCAATAATGACGTCAAAACTACCCAGAACGATATATATAAGATCGATAGAGAAGGTCTGACCAGCTAGGACGAGGTTATAGTCCTTAACTATGTGTGTGGCTTCAAGACTTTTACCATTTGCTATTTCTACCGTGTGTTTGGTGTTCAGAAGCGTTGGAGTGCGCTTAAGCATTTGGCTAACTTTTAACGACACATAATTAGTATCGACACCCGAATCAAATAAAACAGTAACAAAGAAGTCATCCAGAAGAAACTTACCCATCACAACGTTGGGATCGTTCCTTGCATCACCATGACCAATCACGAAGGCACGACCTCGGGCGCCATTGCCATTTTTATTACCTCCGTTGTTGCCTCCATTGTTTCCTCCATTGGTGTTCCCGTTTCCCTGGTTGTTGTTGTTTTGATTCTGGTTCAGCTGGGGACAGTTCTTTTTAAAGTGGCCTTCAGTACCACACTGAAAGCATCCTTTGTTGCCCTACTGTTGCTGCTGCTGGTGGTTCTGTGGAGCTTGTTGTTGTTGTTGGAGATTTTAATTTGCAGGACGTGGGCTCCTACAATCCTTGGCTTCATGTCCCAGCTTGTGACATCTCTGACAGCGACCCTTGTTGCACTGCCCGCTGTGGTGCAAATTACATCGATTGCACTTAGGGTGATTTCCCTTGTACCCACCCTGACCTTGATTCCCAGAAGACTGCTGACTGGGGCTTCTGTACTCATCTGTCTTTCGCTGTTGGGATGGAGCTGAAGCAGAACCTTTGCCCAAATTTCCATCCCACTTGTGCTTGTTATCACTGGGAGCATCAGTAGTAGTAGCGCTAATACGCTTAGGCAGCCTGTTCTGCTCAACTGCCTGATCAGTGAGACGATGAGCGAACCGAATGACTTGCTGAATGGTGCCAAGATTAGCTGAGGTCACGTGGCTTTGAATTTCTGGCATCAAACCCTTAAGGTATAGCTCGATACGCTTGATAGGAGGATTCGCCATAGTGGGACACAAGATAGCTAGTTCGTTTGACCTCTTTGTGTAGGCCTCGATTTCACATCCCGTCATCTTCAAATTGAAAAATTCCACCTCTAGCTTGTGGATATCGTCGCGACTGCAGTACTCCTCTTTGATCAGTTCCTTGAAGTCATTCCATGGGGTGGCATTAGCAACCTCCAGCCCAAGCAGTTGAACCTACGCTTTTCACCAGGTTAACGCAGCACCTTCAAGCGTTCCAGTAGCAAACTTCACCCTACGATCTTCAGGGCAGTCACACATCTCAAAAACAGACTTAAGCTTCTTGAACCAATGAAGAAGGCCTACAGCTCCTTCTGTGCCGTTGAAAGTACTAGGTCGGCAATCCATGAATGTTTTGAACGTGCACACAGGAGGTTGAGCATGTTGGCATGTCGCGCGAGAATAAAAGACAAGGTTAAGCACAAGGGTTGGTTTGTGAAGGTAGGATCTAAACGTCCTAAGAGGGGTTGATATGGCAGGTTATACCTCCTGCAGGGACAGCCGCGAGTGCCTCAGCAACTCGTTCATTGATCAAAGCCATCAACTGGGCTTGAGTAAGGTTAATACGTCCTCCGCGGTCCGCTCGTGATCTTCACCACGAAGCAACGTAAGTGAGAAAAGTGTCGCGAAAGTGCGTAAGTGTGGGATGACAGTAGAGAGTAAGCACACAAGGTTCAAATAGCAATTATCACATTAACTAATGCATACCATGAACAATGTACCAGGTAACTAACAAGTAGGTAATATAAACATAAACCATATCACCTAGGATGTTGAGTCTTGCACGTGGAGCGAAGCGTCGTTGTGGATCGTTGAGCACTTTACAGGTTATAGTCTAGTAATATAAACATAAACCATACCAATCTGTCACACCCCCAAAATCCACCATGCGGAGTATCACTGCTTGGAGGCGTGACAAGACCAGGATCGAGCCACCAATCATATTGAACAACGTAATTAAGTAAATAAAAACCAACCACAATACAATTGGTGACCAAACTAAATGAACATTTTTAAGTTAACAGCGGAAGCATAAAATGTAAAACCCAAAACATAAGTTCATAGTTCATAAGTTTAAAGTAAAAAACGTAGGTTTAATAAGTTCATAAGGATTAAATGTTTAACATGGAACATATCAATCCGTATTCCACAACAACCTCCTCCTCGTGCAAGCTCCATATGCGTCTAGCGACCTTAAGGCATGTAACAACGAGTCAACAACAAAGTTGAGTGAGTTCACATTTGGTTGATCAGTTTTAAGTTGTTTCTGAAAACGTTGTTTTTCTTTCGTTGGCGTAATTGCCGTGGGGGTTACCCCGTAGTTGAAAGTTTGATTAACCAGTTCATTCTTTATTACCCAAACCATATCCACGATCGGTGGGGCTTCCCCATGTGAACCACTAGACCGTACCATATCGACAACTACGCAAGTAAGTTGTGCCCTACATCAGTGTCTATCATCACTGACAGTTTGCCATAGTCCATTAGTACACGCCCGTCCGACTGGCACAGTGTGAGGTTTGTTAAACCTAATAGCGCTATTAACTAATGACCCGCTCGCCATTGGCCTCGGCGATTAAGTCGATATAAATTGAGGGACTTCATGATAGAGTTTTGTCTAGTAAGTTTTAAGGTTGTTGTCCTACCCAAGGAGGACGAACGCACGTATTCTACCCAAGGAGAATACGCAGGATTAATATTGGCATCCTACCCAAGGAGGATGGCCGTACATATCCTACCCAAGGAGGATATGCAGATTCTGTTTTAATTCTTTAACCCATTCCCAACCACTGGGAATCCCATGCCTTAGAAAGTGTATGAACTCACCTCGGTTTGCTCGGTCAGATTAATTAGTCAAATAATCAGGAAATCAAGCACGTCCTAATAAGGTACAGATAACAATCAGTTTCTCACGCATAACACGTATCCTACGTATGGCTTATCTACTCATTATTTCTATCACATACCACACAATTCAAATGTCAAGGTACTTTGTTAAATTATTTTATTTTACCCTAACATAATATAATTATCTCACAAAATAAACAAGTATCCACACAAGTGTTCTAGTATAAAATATATATTCTAAATATATTTTTACCCATTTTTAATTACAAAAACCAACCTCCGACACTTGGTATTTTGTTACAAAAATTATGGCGAAGCTTGTATTCGAAACACAAGTTATAAAACATACTTGTAAAGCTTGTCTAGAAAAATATTTTCTAAGTGTTGGAATTTTTAGAAAATTTCGCCAGAGTTTCCTTTGTAAATGGTGGTGTCCATACTATTAAGCATATCATTTTCTTTTCCAAACATTTTTCAACAATCAACAATCATTCACTAAACAATATTGTCACACCCTGGCCGCGTGTAACGTGCAACCGCGGCGGAAACGCCGGGGAGTGTTGTGGACAGAATTAAATTGTTTCATAACCATGGCATACAAAGTTGTATTTTATTTATAAACAAGAGTGTTGTATTGTCTTAAACAGGAAAACAAAGAGTTCAGAACATATTTAATCTAGTCTATCTTCAATTTTATTCTCTAAGGCACAGGTCCGCCCTAGTGTCATCATTGTCATCCTACACGATAGCTCCTAAAAACACATGTGAAAGTAGGCACGTTAGTATAAAAATGCGTGTGAGATACATAGGTTTTGTGAAAATGGGATTCATGACTTGAGTTTAAAGAAATGTTTAATAACAGTCAGTGATGAACCTTGTAATTTGTCTTGCTTTGTAAACCATTTGAAAAACAATAATATCAGATGATATGTATAGATAAGTGTAAGGTAAAACGAGTAACCAAGTAAAATGAACTGAATAAGATAAGTTATTTGCAAAAATAATGTCTTGTGAAGAGTATGTTATTTGTGTAAAATGTAATGTGTCTAAACTGAAATGACTTAGATAACGCTGCGATATGTAATATTATACAAGCATTTATATATAGGAAGTACCAACGGCGTATCCACCATGTTTGTATCATATTACATACGCCACGTTACTCCAACCATTTACCCAAACCAACCACTTCCTACTAACGAACGACGTGATCAATGTTAATGAATGTATTGTTCCATGTTAAACAAACCAAATGGGCAAAAATATGCACACAATGTTAATGAAGGCATGTGATGTAAACAATTGTGCTAAGTATGCACACAATGGGCAAAAATAAAATGAAATGCAATGTGAAACAATGTACTAGTACGCACACAATGGGCATACATAGCATGGAATGTAATGTAAAACAATGTACTAAGTACGCACACAATGGTCATACATAGCATGGAATGTGATGTAAAGCAATGTACTAAGTACGCACACAATGGGCATACATAGCATGAAATGTGATGTAAAGCAATGTACTAAGTACGCACACAATCGGCATACGTAGCATGAAATGTAATGAAATCATGTACTATAATGTACTAACGAACATAGCAGGTATATGATGTGAAAACAGTTTGGAAAACAGTAAAAGAGGGGTTCAATGTACTCACCTGAGATTGCTTTGAAGTTCTTGTGTAATAATCACACAATGCTAGTGATCACGGAATATCAAACGGCACCTAATAGGTAGCTATATTAATATACCGGACTAAAATCGGAAGGATCGGATAGTATGCGGGTTCGTAAACCAAACGAGTTATGGAGACTCGTGAAATATGGTTTAACAAAGCCTACATACTAAAATGAAACCTAACCTAAGTGCTTGCGACCTATTACGACCCGTTTTGGTAGCTTATGCTACCTTACGCGTCGTTCGCGTAGAACGCGTTTGGAACGCCTAACATCGTGACCACAAGGTATAACCTCGAAAGGTTATAGCTATGGTCACCTAATGTGTTTGGTCGGATCCTAATGATCGACCAAATGGGTCGGGTTCAAAAGTATAAGAGATGGTTTAGATCGCTTACCTTACAACCCTATATATGCACTAAACTAAAAGTGACGAGCTAAGCATGTCAGAACATGCTTAACTAAGTTTAGAAAACAGGTTTGGCATCAAAACAAACGGATTTGATGCTCACGAGTAGTTTGGTTACAAAATACGCAAGAATGCGCAATTTGGCCGAAACTACGACTCGTCACTTAGCCTAGATAACGTGGTAATCAGTAGGTATAGTCACTACGGACTATAACCATCGTGATCACGCTCACGTTATGAAGTTCCAACGAACTTCGCATCGACCATAAACTGGTCAATGCAGAAGGTCAAATATAGTTCGACTTTCGGACTCGAAAAGCGATAAAACAACGAAGGAAGACTTAAAAAGGATCCCCGAAAGCTAATCTTGATCAAAGAAACTCAGGTATGAAGCAATACTTCAACTTAGAGCTTTTAGATCATATTCTTGTGAGTTTTACACCAAAGGGGGGGGGTATTTATAGGAAAAGTGGAGCCGTTATGTGACAACTCGAATTTCCAAGACTTCTATTTCGCATTTATTGCACGTTCATGTATTGTTTAGCTGTTTAGTTGCACAATTGATTGCTATAGAATTGCATACGTTTTGATACGATGAAGTGTATTGTGTGATTGTGCATGACTATGTGTTAATTGTGATAAACTTGTCAAATGTATAAACTTGGTGGTGAAACTGTGAAATTAATTGAGATAGTACACTCTTGTAAAATAGAATAATGGAGGGTGTAAAGAGTTATTAGTGAAACCTAAATCATACTTAACCCTAATCCCATTTCACTAATCACTTTCACAAAAACCAAAGCACGTACATTCACTTTCTCTAGCAATCATCATCACCAAATCATTGGCAAGACATCACAAGTTGGATTCCTCTCTTTCTTTAGGATCAACACAAGGTAAATGATTATTGTCTATTGATTTCTTGATTGTTATCAATTCTTGATTCCTGATTATTGATTATGTGTTCATAGAAACCCTAGTTCCTCATATAATGATCTGTGATTTTGATTCAATCCTGGATAATTGTGATGATGATGATGATTAGTTGTATACTTGGTGGATTATGCTTGTAATGATTGTTGTTTTTAAGCAATGGTGGAATTGTTAAGAGTCTGTTATCGATATGAAAGAAACTAGGGTTGCTTGAACAATAGAAAACGTAACTGATGTGATGCAAAGAACGAACGACTGAATTGTTTCTCTGAGTTATGTGAAGCCATGTAATTGTCTGAGTTTCATATAAATTATAGTCCGAGGTTTTGGAAGTTGTAGTGGTCCGAGTTTGTGTAACAAGCATGCATGATCCGAGTTTTGAAAGAAGGAAATACTTGTCTGAGTTTTTGAATAAGAAAAGCACAAGGTCCGACTTTTTATGTTCTTGTTTGTCCGAGTTTCACATGATGAATTATGCCCGAGTTTTTTTTTTTGCTAACACACATGTGGCCCGAGTTTTTATTATGGTCCGACCTTTGAGCCCTCCCCCTCTCTTGTCCGAATTCTTATACAAACAAGCATCCAGTCCGAGTTTACCCCTCCCCACTTGATGTCCGACCTTCACACCACACTAAGGGTCCGAGTTTAGTGCCCTCTTTCTCCCCTAGTCCGACTTTTGTAAGGAAACTAGGGGAATCCGAGTTTGTGAAGGGGGGAGCCCTTCCTCTTGTCTGACTTTGTGAAGGATACCATGCCCAAGCTTTGGTTTAAACAAGTGTTGTTTGAAATTTTAAGTTGTTAAATATGGTCAGACTTTCTTGCAAGGCATGCACTAACCCGAATTTCCTTGCAATGATGCGTAGTATGACTTTTGTTGATATCATTATAGTCTGAGTTGTTCATGATGTTTGCAAAGCTGAATTAAGAACCCTGTATGACACTGTAGGTCACCAGATGGCACGATAAGGCATTTTACGTCACCGTAAGCGTACTGTATGACCTTGTATATGACTGTATGCGGTTATGTGAAACTATCTGATATGATGCTACATGTTACTGAATAATACTGCATGTAAATGTGTGATATGATATTGTAAGTCACTGCTTGAATGTCAAGAACCTGTAAACCCTAATTGAACGTCAATACTTATCTTGGGTTTATGTGCAATATAACCTAGGTCGTGTGTAACGGATTTAGACACTTGATAAACCCTAGAGCATAGCATACCGAGCAAACCAAGGTGAGTTCACACCCTTACTAAGGCATGGGATTCCCAGGGCACGGGAATTGGGATTGAAGGATTGAGATTGAATAGAACTGTACTTACACCATTACTAGACTACCATACCATCGTCCTCGGTTGTGCAGGACATATACGTGCAATCTACGTACACATATACTTACTACTATCCTCGGTTGTGAAGGATACTTATACATATTACTATCCTCGGTTGTGAAGGATACCTATACATATTACTATCCTCGGTTGTGAAGGATACTTATACTTAATTACTATCCTCGGTTGTGAAGGATACTCACGTAAGACCTACGTGAACTTATACTTACTACTGTTCTCGGATTGTGAAGAACACATATGGTTACGAATAGTCTAGTGGTTATACAACATGGGAAGCCCCCACCAATAGAACGTACTAACGGCCCAGTAGAGCCACCTGTTACAAACAAACTTACTATTACGCATTTACTTTCTGTGAACTCGCTCAACTAGTTGTTGATCCTCTGTTACATGCCTTGCAGGTCGTTAGGTATATGGAGCTTGCACATGGAGGAGCGGGTCGTTGTGGGCTTGGATCGTGATTATCTTATTAAACACTTATGACATTTCGTACTTAATTATGTTGGGTTTTGATTATACGCTTCCGCTAAACAATGATATCTTACTTATGTTTTGGAAACACCTTTCATATGGATTTGGTTTGGTTTATATTGCAATTACTTTTACTTTATACAATGTTCTATATGATTGGTGGCTTGATCCTGGTCAGTCACGCTCCCAAGCGGTGATACTCCGCAGGTGGATTTTGGGGGTGTGACAGATTGGTATCAGAGCCATTGGTTATAGAGAACTTGGTTTTAATATGGGAAAACATTTTTATTAAAACCAGACTATAACCAGAACAGTGCTCTCAACTATCCACAACGACGCTTCGCTCCACGTGCAAGACTCGACACCCTAGGTAATAAGGTTTATGTTTATTGCCTACATGCTAGAATTGCATAGAACTTTGCTCGAAGTATGCTTACATTACTTTGCTCACTACTTGTTATTGCTTGAGAATACCTATGTGCTTACACTCTTCTGTCATCGCTCTGTTCGCGAACCTCTCTAACTCATGTTGCAATTGCTGTGAAGATCATGTCTGGACGAATTAACATGACTCAAGCCCAGCTAGAGGCTCTCGTTCAAGCTCAAGTTGCTGCGGCACTTGCAGCTGCTCAAGCAGGTAGCATACCCTGCAGTTTAGACTCACACTAGGATCTTTAGATCCTACATTAACTCATGTGTTTAACTTTGTCCTATTCGTACACAATAGGTCAACACGCGCAGCAGCCTGTCTGCACTTTCAAGAATTTCATGGATTGTCGCCCTAGCACGTTCAGTGGCACTGAAGGAGCGGTTGGACTCTTCCACTGGTTTGAAAAGCTCGAGTCTGTGTTCGAGATGTGTGAATGCCCTGAGGCTCGCAGGGTTAAGTATGCCACTGGCACACTTGAAGGGATTGCGCTCACTTGGTGGAATGCGCAAGGGCAGATCCTAGGGTTGGCAGCTGCTAACGCCACCCCTTGGAATGACTTCAAAGAACTAATCAAAAGGGAATACTGCACACGTGAAGATATTCACAAATTGGAAGACGAGTTGTATCATTTGAAAATGGTTGGGCCAGAAATCGAGGCTTATACTAAAAGGTCAAACGAGCTGGCCGTGCTGTGTCCAACTATGGTGGACCCTCCATACAAGCGCATCGAGTTGTACCTCAAGGGATTAGCACCAGAGATTCAGAGCCATGTGACATCGGCTAATCTTGACAACCTTCAGGCTATTCAGCGCCTCGCTCATCGCATCACAGATCAGGCAGTGGATCAGAACAGACTGCCGAAACGTATCAGCGCTACTGCTACCGCCACTGCTTCTACTACACATGCTACTCCCAGTGAAAACAAGAGAAAATGGGATGGGGATTCTAGCAAGGGGTCAGCTTCAGTTCAGTCACAGGTTCAGCAGCGAAAGACTGACAGTTACCAGAGTCCCAGTCAGCATTCTTCAGGCAGTCACAGGCAGGGGGGATATAGAGGGAACCTCCCGAAGTGTAACACCTGCAACAAGCACCACAGTGGCCAATGTAATAAGGGTCGCTGTCAAAGATGCCTTAAGATGGGTCATGAGGCCAAAGATTGTAGAAGCCCTCGACCTGCAAACCAGAATCAGCAGCAGCCCCAAGCACAGCAGATCCAGCAGCAGGGCAACAAAGGGTGTTTTCATTGCGGTGCAGAGGGTCACTTCAAAAGGCACTGCCCTCAGCTGAACAAGAACCAGAACAACAACAACCATAACAACAATCAGGGTAATGGCAACAACAACAACAATGGTGGAAACAACAATGGCAATGAAGCAAGGGGTCGTGCGTTTGTATTGGGGCAGGGTGATGCCAGAAACGATCCAAACGTCGTTATGGGTAAGTTTCTTCTCGACGATATTTATGTCACAGTTTTGTTTGACTTGGGTGCGGATACGAGTTATATGTCTTTGAAAATGAGTAAACTGTTAAAAAGTACACCAACACCCCTAAACACCAAACATGTCGTAGAACTAGCAAACGGTAAAAGTGTAGAGGCCACGCAGATAGTTAAGGGTTGTAGCATTGTCTTAGCTGGTCAAGCTTTCTCTATCGACCTTATTCCTATAGTTCTGGGTAGTTTCGACATTGTCATCGGCATGGATTGGTTATCTAAGCAGCAGGCAGAGATTCTATGTAACGAGAAAATCATTCGTATTCCTCGTTCGGGTAAAGAACCTCTCGAAGTTCAAGGCGACAAGAGTGGTGCAGTGGTTGGCATCATCTCTTTCTTGAAGGCTTAGAAATGTTTACGAAAGGGGCATACTACCATTCTGGCACTGGTTACTGATGCAGCGTCGAAGGAGAAAAGGGTAGAGGATATTCCAGTTGTACGCGAGTTTCCTCAAGTGTTTCCTGAAGATTTACCTGGTCTACCGCCTCATCGCCAGGTCGAGTTTCAAGTCGAGCTAGCTCCAGGAGCAGCACCTATAGCTCGTGCACCGTATCGTTTAGCTCCAACTGAACTGGAAGAACTGTCAAAGCAACTACAAGAGCTTTTGGATAAGGGCTTCATTCGTCCAAGCTCTTCGCCTTGGGGAGCTCCAGTACTATTTGTTAAAAAGAAGGATGGCACTTTCAGGATGTGCATCGATTATCGTGAACTGAACAAGGTCACAGTGAAGAACCGCTATCCTCTTCCTCGTATTGACGACTTATTCGACCAGTTGCAAGGGTCGAGTTACTATTCCAAGATTGATCTAAGGTCTGGTTATCATCAGTTGAGAGTCCGGGATGAGGACGTCTCCAAGACAGCATTTAGAACTCGCTACGGCCACTACGAGTTCCTTGTCATGCCATTCGGGCTCACGAACGCGCCCGCAGTCTTTATGGATCTTATGAACAGGGTGTGCAAACCTTATCTTGACAAGTTCGTCATTGTCTTCATCGACGACATTCTGATCAACTCCAAGAGTCAGGAGGAACACGAGCAGCACTTACGTCTTATTTTGGAACTTCTTCGAAAGGAACAACTGTACGCCAAGTTTTCAAAATGCGACTTCTGGCTTCGTGAAGTCCACTTCTTAGGCCATGTGGTGAACAGGGATGGGATTCATGTCGATCCATCCAAGGTAGATTCGATACGGAACTGGCCTGCACCGCGTACACCAACAGAAATACGCCAATTCTTGGGTTTGGCAGGTTACTACAGGCGATTCATCAAAGACTTTTCGAAGATCGCACAGCCGCTTACTATGTTGACACAGAAAGGTGTTACCTACCGTTGGGGTGATACGCAAGAAACTGCTTTTCAGTACCTAAAGGATAGGCTTTGCAGCGCGCCTATTCTCTCATTGCCGGAGGGCACGGATGACTTCGTGGTTTATAGTGACGCATCGATACAGGGTCTTGGTTGTGTATTGATGCAGCGAGATAAAGTTATTGCCTACGCTTCTCGTCAACTCAAGGTTCATGAACGGAACTACACGACGCACGATTTAGAGCTGGGAGCTGTTGTTTTTGCGCTTAAGATATGGCGACACTACCTGTACGGTACCAAGTGCACAATTTACACCGATCACAGGAGTCTCGAGCACATCTTCAAGCAGAAGGAATTGAACATGCGTCAACGACGATGGGTCGAGTTACTTAACGATTACGAATGCGCTATCAAGTACCATCCAGGCAAAGCCAATGTTGTGGCTGACGCTCTCAGTCGAAAAGACACTCTACCTAGGCGTGTACGAGCTTTGCAGCTCACTATTCAGTCCAGTCTTCCTGCACAGATACGAGATGCTCAGGTGGAAGCATTGAAACCAGAGAACGTAAAGGCTGAAGCCTTACGCGGCTCAAGGCAACGAATGGAACAAAAGGAAGACGGCGCCTACTATGTAACGGGGTGTATTTGGGTCCCACATTTTGGCGGTTTACGCGAGCTGGTAATGGATGAAGCTCACAAGTCTCGCTACTCGGTACATCCAGGTTCGTATAAAATGTACCACGACATCAGAACTACATACTGGTGGCCTAGCATGAAAGCCCACATCGCTACTTACGTCGCCAAGTGTTTAACATGTGCAAAGGTCAAAGTGGAGTATCAAAAACCAGCGGGCCTACTGCAGCAACCCAAGATACCGCAATGGAAATGGGAAGAAATTTCCATGGATTTCGTTACAGGCCTACCTAGATCCCAGCGTGGGAATGATACTATCTGGGTGATCGTAGATCGACTCACAAAGTCTGCTCATTTCCTAGCTATTAAGGAAACAGATAAGTTCTCTACCTTAGCAGATGTCTACTTGAAAGAAGTTGTTTCGAGGCACGGAGTGCCAACCTCTATCATTTCGGATCGGGATGCACGATTCACGTCAGAGCTATGGCAAGCGATGCATAAATCTTTTGGCTCACGATTAGACATGAGCACAGCATATCATCCTCAGACGGATGGGCAGTCTGAGCGAACGATCCAAACTCTTGAAGACATGCTTTGGGCATGTGTTATCGATTTCGGCAACGGCTGGGAAAAGCATCTCCCTTTGGAGTTTTCGTATAATAACAGTTATCACACCAGCATACAAGCCGCTCCATTCGAGGCATTGTACGGACGTAAATGCCGGTCACCTCTCTGTTGGGCAGAGGTGGGGGATAGTCAGATCACGGGTCCAGAGAGTGTAGTGGACGCCACAGAAAAGATTGCACAGATACGACAACGCATGGCGGCAGCACGCGACCGTCAGAAAGCCTACGCGGATAAGCGTAAGAGGCCATTGGAATTTCAGGTCGGGGACCGGGTTTTACTTAAATTCTCACCCTGGAAGGGTGTGGTTCGATTTGGTAAACGAGGCAAACTCAATCCACGGTATGTTGGACCGTTCGAAATCACTGAAAGAATAGGCCCAGTAGCCTACAGACTGAACCTACCAGCTGAACTCGGTGCAGTTCACAATGTATTTCACGTGTCGAATCTGAAGAAATGTGTCACACCCCGACCACGTAGAACATACAAAACGTGGCGGAAACGTCGGGGAGTGTTGTAACAGAATCATTGTTTCATAACACATGGACATTTAAATATTGTTTTATTGATTAAATGAACTCGTTGTTCTATTACAATCACACAAGTACAACTATGATCTTCCAAGTTTTAAAGTTGCTAAGGCACGAGTCCATCCTAAATGTACCATGCATCAACAATCATCTCAAGACGGCACCTGAAACATGTGTAAAAATAGGTACGTCAGCATAAAAATGCCTGTGAGATACATAGGTTTTGTGAAAACGGAGTTCATGACTTATGTTTGAGAAAATGTTTAGTCATGAACTTTGTAAATTTGCTTTGTCTTGTAAATCATTTGAAAAACGATAGGATCTGATGATATGTATAAATAAGAGAATAATGTATGGTTAACTGAATAACCATGTAAAATGAGTTTGTATAAGTTAAGTTGTTTGAAAAACAATGTTTTAATAAAATGTTTATGGTATATATAAAATATACCTTGGTTTTAAGAGAGTTGAATAAGTAATATATTAAAATATATTTCAGTTCCAATATTGTTAACCCAAGTGTACTAAATAACGCCACGGTATGTAATGCAATGAAAACACTTATATATAAGAAGTACCAGCGGCGTATCTACCATGTTTTCATCACATTACACTCGTTCCGTTATCTAAACACTAACCAAAACTAAATCGTTTGATAGATAGTATATTAAATATACTTTAGTTGTTCAAAATAATAGTTTTCAGTAGGATATTACAAGTATACCTTGGATTTATAAATAACACATTAAACCATGTTTTAGTTTTGTAACTAACATATCAGTATATGCTTTGGACGTGATAAATAACATATTAAACTATGTTTTAGTTATGTGAGTAACATATCACAATATGCTTTGGATGATTACAAAATATATGTTGGTTCTGTACAACACCACACATGAGAGTATATCAAACTATACTTTTTGGGAGTATATCAAAATATACCTTAAAGGTGCGATTTAAGAATTCATTCAGACCTGGTGCATCAAACTACACCTTTGAGACTATAGGGATACCACAAAGGAAATCCCTATTTGGATGGAGAAACGAATTGGTTTCAGACATTCCATGACAACAGGAATGGGGTGTCTAGTCCTATAGCGCTATATCATACTACCAATCGGTCTGGTGAACAAAATAAGTACTATTCCAACAATTACTTTTGTAATTTTTGAGAAATCAGTGTTAAACCATAGATAGTCATTTAGTTTGTCAAAAGATAAATACTATCATGTATAATCAATTATACTTTGAAATCATGAAAATAACAGATAGGTACACATGCTTCACCCCAAAACAGTTCAGAAAACAGTAAAAGAGGGGAACTATGTACTCACCTGAGATTGCTTTGGATTCCTTGTATAATAACCGGATAATGCTAAAGATCACGGAATATCAACGGCACCTAATAGGTAGCTTATGTTAATATACCGGACCAAATCAGAAGGATCGGACAGTACGCGGGTTCGTAAACCAAACGAGTATGGAGACTCGTGTAATATGGCTTAGCAAAGCCTACATACTAAAATGAAACCTAATGTAAGTGCTTACGGTCCATCACGACCCGTTTAGGTAGCTTATGCTACCCTAACGCGTCGTTCGCGTAGAACGCATCCGGAACGCCTAACATTGCGACCACACGGTATAACCTCGGAAGGTTATAGCTATGGTCACCTAATGTGTTTGGTCGGGTCCTAATGACCGACCAAATGGGTCGGGTTCGAAAGTATAAGCGATGGTTTAAATCGCTTACCTTACGACCCTATATAAACACTAAACTAAAAGTGACGAGCTAAGCATGTTAGAACATGCTTAACTAAGTTTAGAAACAGGTTTGGCATCAAAACAAACGGCTTTGATGCCCACGAGTAGTTTGGTTACAAAATATGCAAGAATGCATATTTTGGCCGAAACTACGACTCGTCACTGAGCCTAGATAACGTGGTGATCAGTAGGTATGGTCACTATGGACCATAACCATCGTGATCACGCTCACGTTATGAAGTTCCATGAACTTCGCATCGACCATAAGCTGGTCAATGCAGAAAGTCAACAAAACGTTGACTTTCGGACTCGAAAAGCGAATAAAAGAGCGAAAGAAGACTTACGGAGGGTCCCCGAGTGCAAATCAAGATCAAACGGCTCAGGTATGAAACAATGGTTTCAACTTAGAGCTTTAGATCTGATTTTGTGGGTTTTTACTCAAATGGGGGGGGTATTTATAGGAAAGGTGGAACCGTTAGGATCGTTTTATCGAATATCGTGCCTTGATCTCGTGCGTACATGTGTCCAGGGGTTAAATTCAGTGAACTTGACCCTTGGCCCTTCATTTGGGTGAAAAGGCATCGCCCTTTGATCGAACGAAAGGCCAGATTCTGCATTAAATGCAAAATCTTCTGTCAGACATGTTCACGCGGCCCGCCTAAGGATTTGGCAAATCCTTACGCGCCCCGCCTAAGGTTCCCAGACAAGAATTTTCAATTTTGGTCCCTGCACTTCAGAAACACGTATTTTGGCCCATTTTTGGCACGTTTAAGCCCCGTTAACCTCATTTCAAGGCTCTAAGATGAAGTTAAAGTGTAGGGGACTTGAAATATGCTCAAAAATATTCCGGATGTCGGTTTGTTTGGCCGTACGATCGCGATGTTCGCTTAATTACGACGGAATGCGCATAAGCGCGAAAGATGATCCAAATGACGCGACGAATGGATTTTTCTCATGCCAAACACTAAGGCATAATATTATAATGCTTACATAAATTTTTGGATGTCCGGATGTATTCAGAACGTAGGTTATGCGCGAAAGTGCAAACTTATGCACTTTTTGACACTTTTAGTCCCTGAATGATCCAAAAGTTTGTTTTAGCATACCAAACCCCTCAAAGCCTATTTCTAAGCTATGTAAAGGATATATATGGTATGTTTAACTTATGGACATGTTCCAGAATGTTCGTTACAGTTCAAATTGGCATACTTTCGCAGTTTGTCAAGTTTAGTCCCTGTAAGCGAATTAACTTGTTTTTGCCATACCAATGCCTTCAAAACTTATTTCTAAGTTATGTAAAGGTTATTTAAGGTATGTTAAGTGTATGATGGTCTCCCGGAGTATTTGTCGCATTAAACTGAGTACGTTTATGCACCAGTTTGCGTATAATTCTCCAGAAAGCGTTGTAGAGTATGAAATTGAACAAGAATTGATATGTGCAAAGCATACACATATTTATACAAATCCCAAGTATGAAATACAATATTTCCTTGGTTTGGCATTTGTTTGATGGTTGAAGTGACACAGGTGTCACAGTCTCCCCTACTTTAGGAAATTTCGTCCCGAAATTTAATTCTAGAGGAAAACTCGTGAGGACAGCTGTGAAGGTTTCGCCTTATAATAGATCCATTGAACCCTTAGGTAAAACTCTGGGCCATGTTAGGATTCTTAGCGAATTTGTTAACCCTCAGAGTGAATTCCTTGAAATAGTAAAACATGAAATATTGAACTACTGATTGACGAACGTTTCTTATGAAGGCTTATCATAGGAAAACTTGGTGTGTGATTGAGATCAGAATTGGGGGAGTGTGAGAATAAATGACATTGGTCGAGGTCCGAGACTTCTCCCGTATCATTATTCTTGTCACTAGGTCTTAACACATGATGAAACTTCCTGTGGTTCCTGTGCACTGAATTCCATAATTATGTAGGCCTCCATAATTACGTAATTCCTTGCACAGTCCGCACAGTCCATTTCATAATCCGTAGGAAAAATTACTTGAATAAATATGAAGCGATTTGACTAGACCACCAAAGGATCCTTTTAATTCGATCAACGAACGATCTTTTTAACTAGATCAACACTTGATCTTCTTAACTAGACCGTCGTATGATCTCTTTAAATAGACCGCTTAAGGGATCATTTTTATATCATCACATGATATTTCTAATCAGATTTTTCAAAATCAATCTGTTTAAGCAGACCTTTCAAGAGGTCCAATTATAGAATAATACTTTATAACCCTAGGGACTTAACTACACTGTTGAAATCCATTAAGGGTTTAAGATAGTATCTTTGGATATCCCATTGTGAATCTCTCGTATGAAGATATGAAAGATTCTATGAGGATTTGGATGGATCACATACAACCACAAAACATGTAAGAAAATACATAAGCACAAATTTAGTTAACTTGATTCTTTATTTTGTTATCCTTAGGTATGGATATTAAGGCACACTAGGAATCCAACCTATGGATTTCATTTGGCACTTTAACGATTTATGAAGATCTATCTATAAAGATAGAGGGATTCTCAATAAGTGTTTGACTTTGTTTCTTAAAAGAAACGAGAGTTTAAGGTTCTTGGGGAGATCACAAGTGATCATAATATGACAGAACCATACGAGTAGTTTGTCTTTGGGTTGACATCATAAAGTTGCATCAAGCATTCACACAAACGCATAAATTTTGCAGAAATAAAAACAACAAATCTTTATTTATGTAACAACGGAATTGTCTTGAAGTGTCAAAAGATAGTAACTAAGGTAATACAAAACACTAATTGTTCACTGCTGCATCATTGTTCATGTTTGCCTCATTGATGTTGAACACTCGTCCATGCGCTGGAGGTATGTTAACAAGCCTTGGGCAATTGTTCCTGTAGTGGGTAAGGTCACCACAGTTATAACATGACCCTGGAGGGAACCGTGCTTGAACAGCAGGGTTTGCAGCAGTTTGATTTGCATAACGACAAACATTGATCAAATGTCCCAACCGCCCACAGTGGGTACATTTGTGACACTGCTCTTGCTCTAGATGATAACGGTTGCATTTGTTGCACAACGGTGCAGTACCAACATAGTTTTGTCTTTTACGAGGTTGTGTTGGCTGGTTTGGTGCAACTTGTTTGTCTTGAGCAGTTACAGCGTAGCTTTGAGAGGCTTTGCGCTTTTTCTTCTTGGGCACCTCAGCACTTTCTTCCTTTGTTTCCACATGAGCAGTCTTGTCAGATGGTCTTAAGTCGCCCTTCCGAAACAGCTTGTGCTTCCTGATTTGGGATTCAGTCAGAGTGGCAGCCAATTCAATGGCTTGTCTGACAGTAGTAGGGTTGCTGCCAGTAACGATGTCCTGAACTACGTCAGGAAGCCCATCAATGTATTTCTCAATCGCCTTATCCAGAGGCGTAACCATAGTAGGGCATAACAAGCTCAATTCCTCATAGCGATCAGTATAGGCTCGATGTTCCCCACTGTCTTGCTTTAAATCATCAAATTCCCTTTCTAGAGCCCTAAGCTCATGACGAGGACAGAACTCCTTCATCATAAGAGCCCTAAGCTCGGCCCAAGTCTGTGCTAATGCAACCTCTGCACCGCGGTCTCTCATAACCCCGTTCCACCATGTAAGAGCCCTCTTCTGAAACACACTCGAAGAAAACTCGACCTTGCGATTTTCAGGACACTGAACGTGACGGAAAGTATTCTCAATGCTCTCGAACCATTGAAGAAGACCAGTTGCTCCCTCAGAACCATTGAACTTGAGCGGTTTAGCTGAGTTAAAAATCTTGAAATTGCATGGAGCATTGTTGTTGTTGATGGCTTGAGTTATTTGAGCATAAAGAATTGGGAAGGCAGCAGCCATTTGTTGCGCGATGATTTCCGCCAGTTCGGCATTCGCCATCTGATTGTCGCGTCGAGGAGGCATTCTAAAAGAGGAAACATGTGAGGAAACGAGTGAGAGAATTAGACGAAAAGAATGAGATGAAACAAATCTGATGAAAGCAAGGATAGTGGCCGTCTGTCTGTTACTACAAAGCAACAAACGACCTGGTGATTAATCAAAGCAAATAGGTCAAAATAATGTATCGCGAAGACATGCTCGCCTATAAGTGGACACTCACCCCAAGAGTTCCCAGGTAAGAGTGACTGGTCCGATTATGTGGATTTGTACGAACACTCTAGCCTTAGACAGAAAACTCAGGGTACAGGCACCCACCCTTCCAGTTTACATGTGTTCACAATATTTAGACCAACCTTGACGAGAGTTTTGAAAATTCAAAGGGGTTCAAAACCTTATAACAGAGGGTTCAAAACCTAGTAATCAATCATCCTAGAACAGATGAATAGTTTTCAAAGCGGTTTTGAAATTTATGTTCTTGTTGCGGTCGTCGCCTAAGGATAGGTGACGGTGTTGTTTTATGACTAAACGCAAGTAAACTCGCGTTAGGGTCCTAGGAAGGTTATAGACTAGGTCAAACCATTACTAATAACCTAATTCCCTATAACCATGAGCTCTGATACCAACTTTTCTGTCACACCCCGACCACGTAGAACATACAAAACGTGGCGGAAACGTCGGGGAGTGTTGTAACAGAATCATTGTTTCATAACACATGGACATTTAAATATTGTTTTATTGATTAAATGAACTCGTTGTTCTATTACAATCACACAAGTACAACTATGATCTTCCAAGTTTTAAAGTTGCTAAGGCACGAGTCCATCCTAAATGTACCATGCATCAACAATCATCTCAAGACGGCACCTGAAACATGTGTAAAAATAGGTACGTCAGCATAAAAATGCCTGTGAGATACATAGGTTTTGTGAAAACGGAGTTCATGACTTATGTTTGAGAAAATGTTTAGTCATGAACTTTGTAAATTTGCTTTGTCTTGTAAATCATTTGAAAAACGATAGGATCTGATGATATGTATAAATAAGAGAATAATGTATGGTTAACTGAATAACCATGTAAAATGAGTTTGTATAAGTTAAGTTGTTTGAAAAACAATGTTTTAATAAAATGTTTATGGTATATATAAAATATACCTTGGTTTTAAGAGAGTTGAATAAGTAATATATTAAAATATATTTCAGTTCCAATATTGTTAACCCAAGTGTACTAAATAACGCCACGGTATGTAATGCAATGAAAACACTTATATATAAGAAGTACCAGCGGCGTATCTACCATGTTTTCATCACATTACACTCGTTCCGTTATCTAAACACTAACCAAAACTAAATCGTTTGATAGATAGTATATTAAATATACTTTAGTTGTTCAAAATAATAGTTTTCAGTAGTATATTACAAGTATACCTTGGATTTATAAATAACACATTAAACCATGTTTTAGTTTTGTAACTAACATATCAGTATATGCTTTGGACGTGATAAATAACATATTAAACTATGTTTTAGTTATGTGAGTAACATATCACAATATGCTTTGGATGATTACAAAATATATGTTGGTTCTGTACAACACCACACATGAGAGTATATCAAACTATACTTTTTGGGAGTATATCAAAATATACCTTAAAGGTGCGATTTAAGAATTCATTCAGACCTGGTGCATCAAACTACACCTTTGAGACTATAGGGATACCACAAAGGAAATCCCTATTTGGATGGAGAAACGAATTGGTTTCAGACATTCCATGACAACAGGAATGGGGTGTCTAGTCCTATAGCGCTATATCATACTACCAATCGGTCTGGTGAACAAAATAAGTACTATTCCAACAATTACTTTTGTAATTTTTGAGAAATCAGTGTTTAAACCATAGATAGTCATTTAGTTTGTCAAAAGATAAATACTATCATGTATAATCAATTATACTTTGAAATCATGAAAATAACAGATAGGTACACATGCTTCACCCCAAAACAGTTCAGAAAACAGTAAAAGAAGGGAACTATGTACTCACCTGAGATTGCTTTGGATTCCTTGTATAATAACCGGATAATGCTAAAGATCACGGAATATCAACGGCACCTAATAGGTAGCTTATGTTAATATACCGGACCAAATCGGAAGGATCGGACAGTACGCGGGTTCGTAAACCAAACGAGTATGGAGACTCGTGTAATGTGGCTTAGCAAAGCCTACATACTAAAATGAAACCTAATCTAAGTGCTTACGGTCCATCACGACCCGTTTAGGTAGCTTATGCTACCCTAACGCGTCGTTCGCGTAGAACGCGTCCGGAACGCCTAACATTGCGACCACACGGTATAACCTCGGAAGGTTATAGCTATGGTCACCTAATGTGTTTGGTCGGGTCCTAATGACCGACCAAATGGGTCGGGTTCGAAAGTATAAGCGATGGTTTAAATCGCTTACCTTACGACCCTATATAAACACTAAACTAAAAGTGACGAGCTAAGCATGTTAGAACATGCTTAACTAAGTTTAGAAACAGGTTTGGCATCAAAACAAACGGCTTTGATGCCCACGAGTAGTTTGGTTACAAAATATGCAAGAATGCATATTTTGGCCGAAACTACGACTCGTCACTGAGCCTAGATAACGTGTTGATCAGTAGGTATGGTCACTATGGACCATAACCATCGTGATCACGCTCACGTTATGAAGTTCCATGAACTTCGCATCGACCATAAGCTGGTCAATGCAGAAAGTCAACAAAACGTTGACTTTCGGACTCTAAAAGCGAATAAAAGAGCGAAAGAAGACTTACGGAGGGTCCCCGAGTGCAAATCAAGATCAAACGGCTCAGGTATGAAACAATGGTTTCAACTTAGAGCTTTAGATCTGATTTTGTGGGTTTTTACTCAAATGGGGGGGGTATTTATAGGAAAGGTGGAACCGTTAGGATCGTTTTATCGAATATCGTGCCTTGATCTCGTGCGTACATGTGTCCAGGGGTTAAATTCAGTGAACTTGACCCTTGGCCCTTCATTTGGGTGAAAAGGCATCGCCCTTTGATCGAACGAAAGGCCAGATTCTGCATTAAATGCAAAATCTTCTGTCAGACATGTTCACGCGGCCCGCCTAAGGATTTGGCAAATCCTTACGCGCCCCGCCTAAGGTTCCCAGACCAGAATTTTCAATTTTGGTCCCTGCACTTCAGAAACACGTATTTTGGCCCATTTTTGGCACGTTTAAGCCCCGTTAACCTCATTTCAAGGCTCTAAGATGAAGTTAAAGTGTAGGGGACTTGAAATATGCTCAAAAATATTCCGGATGTCGGTTCGTTTGGCCGTACGATCGCGATGTTCGCTTAATTACGACGGAATGCGCATAAGCGCGAAAGATGATCCAAATGACGCGACGAATGGATTTTTCTCATGCCAAACACTAAGGCATAATATTATAATGCTTACATAAATTTTTGGATGTCCGGATGTATTCAGAACGTAGGTTATGCGCGAAAGTGCAAACTTATGCACTTTTTGACACTTTTAGTCCCTGAATGATCCAAAAGTTTGTTTTAGCATACCAAACCCCTCAAAGCCTATTTCTAAGCTATGTAAAGGATATATATGGTATGTTTAACTTATGGACATGTTCCAGAATGTTCGTTACAGTTCAAATTGGCATACTTTCGCAGTTTGTCAAGTTTAGTCCCTGTAAGCGAATTAACTTGTTTTTGCCATACCAATGCCTTCAAAACTTATTTCTAAGTTATGTAAAGGTTATTTAAGGTATGTTAAGTGTATGATGGTCTCCCGGAGTATTTGTCGCATTAAACTGAGTACGTTTATGCACCAGTTTGCGTATAATTCTCCAGAAAGCGTTGTAGAGTATGAAATTGAACAAGAATTGATATGTGCAAAGCATACACATATTTATACAAATCCCAAGTATGAAATACAATATTTCCTTGGTTTGGCATTTGTTTGATGGTTGAAGTGACACAGGTGTCACAAAATGTCTATCAGATGAGACCCTCATAGTTCCTTTTAAGGAACTCACTATCGACGAGCGGTTGCAGTTCGTCGAGGAGCCAGTTGAAATCACGGACCGGGATGTTAAGGTCCTCAAACACAAGAGAATCCCTCTTGTTCGAGTTCGTTGGAACTCCCGACGTGGCCCAGAGTACACCTGGGAACGCGAAGACCAAATGAAAGAAAAGTAGCCCCAGTTATTCGAAACCAATGCAACCACTACTGAGGCTGAAGCTACTACTACTGAATTTCGGGACGAAATTCCAAATCAACGGGGGGATGATGTGACACCCCAGGAAACCAAGCTTCCTCAGTGAGTGCGTACCAAATTTCGGGACGAAATTTCTTTTAAGTTGGGGATAATGTGACAACTCGAATTTCCAAGACTTCTATTTCGCATTTATTGCACGTTCATGTGTTGTTTAGCTGTTTAGTTGCACAATTGATTGCTATAGAATTGCATACGTTTTGATACGATGAAGTGTATTGTGTGATTGTGCATGACTATGTGTTAATTGTGATAAACTTGTCAAATGTATAAACTTGGTGGTGAAACTGTGAAATTAATTGAGATAGTGCACTCTTGTAAAATAGAATAATGGAGCGTGTAAAGAGTTATTAGTGAAACCTAAATCATACTTAACCCTAATCCCATTTCACTAATCACTTTCACAAAAACCAAAGCACGTACATTCACTTTCTCTAGCAATCATCATCACCAAATCATTGGCAAGACATCACAAGTTGGATTCCTCTTTTTCTTTAGGATCAACACAAGGTAAATGATTATTTGTGATATCCCACATCGGTTGTGAAGGGGAACGGAGGCTTCCTTATAAGGGGCTTGATACCTTCACCATCATGACGCGTTTTAAAGCTGTGAGGGGCGGACGCTGAGAGCGTGCTGGCTGCCAAAGCGGACAATATCATGGTGCGGTTACGCTGGGCTGTTACAGATGGTATCAGAGCCAGGACCGGACCGGTGGTGCCAGGTCTCGCGAGGACGCTGGACCCCTTAAGGGGGGTGGATTGTGATATCCCACATCGGTTGTGAAGGGGAACGGAGGCTTCCTTATAAGGGGCTTGATACCTTCACCATCATGACGCGTTTTAAAGCTGTGAGGGGCGGACGCTGAGAGCGTGCTGGCTGCCAAAGCGGACAATATCATGGTGCGGTTACGCTGGGCTGTTACATTATTGTCTATTGATTTCTTGATTGTTATCAATTCTTGATTCCTGATTATTGATTATGTGTTCATAGAAACCCTAGTTCCTCATATAATGATCTGTGATTTTGATTCAATCCTGGATAATTGTGATGATGATGATGATTAGTTGTATACTTGGTGGATTATGCTTGTAATGATTGTTGTTTTTAAGCAATGGTGGAATTGTTAAGTGTCTGTTATCGATATGAAAGAAACTAGGGTTGCTTGAACAATAGAAAACGTAACTGATGTGATGCAAAGAACGAACGACTGAATTGTTTCTCTGAGTTATGTGAAGCCATGTAATTGTCTGAGTTTCATATAAATTATAGTCCGAGGTTTTGGAAGTTGTAGTGGTCCGAGTTTGTGTAACAAGCATGCATGATCCGAGTTTTGAAAGAAGGAAATACTTGTCTGAGTTTTTGAATAAGAAAAGCACAAGGTCCGACTTTTTATGTTCTTGTTTGTCCGAGTTTCACATGATGAATTATGCCCGAGTTTTTTTTTTGCTAACACACATGTGGCCCGAGTTTTTATTATGGTCCGACCTTTGAGCCCTCCCCCTCTCTTGTCCGAATTCTTATACAAACAAGCATCCAGTCCGAGTTTACGCCTCCCCACTTGATGTCCGACCTTCACACCACACTAAGGGTCCGAGTTTAGTGCCCTCTTTCTCCCCTAGTCCGACTTTGGTAAGGAAACTAGGGGAATCCGAGTTTGTGAGGGGGGAGCCCTTCCTCTTGTCCGACTTTGTGAAGGATACCATGCCCAAGCTTTGGTTTAAACAAGTGTTGTTTGAAATTTTAAGTTGTTAAATATGGTCAGACCTTCTTGCAAGGCATGCACTAACCCGAATTTCCTTGCAATGATGCGTAGTATGACTTTTGTTGATATCATTATAGTCTGAGTTGTTCATGATGTTTGCAAAGCTGAATTAAGAACCCTGTATGACACTGTAGGTCACCAGATGGCACGATAAGGCATTTTACGTCACCGTAAGCGTACTGTATGACTTTGTATATGACTGTATGCGGTTATGTGAAACTATCTGATATGATGCTACATGTTACTGAATAATACTGCATGTAAATGTGTGATATGATATTGTAAGTCACTGCTTGAATGTCAAGAACCTGTAAACCCTAATTGAACGTCAATACTTATCTTGGGTTTATGTGCAATATAACCTAGGTCGTGTGTAACGGATTTAGACACTTGATAAACCCTAGAGCATAGCATACCGAGCAAACCAAGGTGAGTTCACACCCTTACTAAGGCATGGGATTCCCAGGGCACGGGAATTGGGATTGAAGGATTGAGATTGAATAGAACTGTACTTACACCATTACTAGACTACCATACCATCGTCCTCGGTTGTGCAGGACACATACGTGCAATCTACGTACACATATACTTACTACTATCCTCGGTTGTGAAGGATACTTATACTTAATTACTATCCTCGGTTGTGAAGGATACTCACGTAAGACCTACGTGAACTTATACTTACTACTGTTCTCGGATTGTGAAGAACACATATGGTTACGAATAGTCTAGTGGTTATACAACATGGGAAGCCCCCACCAATAGAACGTACTAACGGCCCAGTAGAGCCACCTGTTACAAACAAACTTACTATTACGCATTTACTTTCTGTGAACTCGCTCAACTAGTTGTTGATCCTCTGTTACATGCCTTGCAGGTCGTTAGGTATATGGAGCTTGCACATGGAGGAGCGGGTCGTTGTGGGCTTGGATCGTGATTATCTTATTAAACACTTATGACATTTCGTACTTAATTATGTTGGGTTTTGATTATACGCTTCCGCTAAACAATGATATCTTACTTATGTTTTGGAAACACCTTTCATATGGATTTGGTTTGGTTTATATTGCAATTACTTTTACTTTATACAATGTTCTATATGATTGGTGGCTTGATCCTGGTCAGTCACGCTCCCGAGCGGTGATACTCCGCAGGTGGATTTTGGGGGTGTGACACGTTAGGATCGTTTCTTGAATAACATGCCACGATCTCGCCCGTACACTTGTCGAATTATTGTGGTACATCAGATCTTGCCCCTTATTGGCTGGAAGAGACAAGGGCCAGCTTGCCCTTTCACTACATGAAGAGGCAACAACATTTAAAACTGAATCTGCTGTGCTGGGGGTGCCTTACGACCGTATGGGTTGTGGCTTACGGTCCGTAAGCCCTTAGTTTGGCAGATTTATAGTTTTGGTCCCTACAGCTCCAAAACTTGGTATTTGATGTATTTTTGACACGTTTAAGCCCCGTTAACCCCATTTCAAAGCTCTAAAATGATGTTAAAGTATAGGGAACTTAAAATGTGCTCAAAAATATCCCGGATGTCGGTTCGTTTGGCCGTACGGTCGCGATGTTCGGTTAATTACGACGGAATGCGCATAAGCGCGAAAGACGATCCAAATTGCGCGACGAATGGATTTTTCTCATGCCATACACTAAGGCGTAATATAAGGATGCTTACATAAATTTTTGGATGCCCGAATGTATTCAGAACGTAAGTTATGCGCAAACGTGCAAACTTATGCACTTTTTGACACTTTTATCCCCTGAATGATCCAAAAGTTTGTTTTAGCATACCAAACCCCTCAAAGCCTATTTCTAAGCTATGTAAAGGATATTTATGATATGTTTAACTTATGGACATGTTCCGGAATGTTGTTACAGTTCAAATTGGCATACTTTCGCAGTTTGTCAAGTTTAGTCCCTGTAAGCGAATTAACTTGTTTTTGCCATACCAAAGCCTTCAAAACTTATTTCTAAGTTATGTAAAGGTTATTTAAGGTATGTTGAGTATATGTTGATGTTCCGGAGTATTTGTCGCATTAAACAGAGCACGTTTAAGCATCAGTTAGCGTATAACTCTCCAGAAAGCGATGTAGAGTTTGAAATTGAACAAAAGTCAAAACATGAAAAATGTAAGACACAACCAAACAAACATTGGGATAAAATAACATTGTTTTATTGATAACTGAACTGTTCACAATGATTAGCACAAATGTTACAGTCTCCCCTACTTGTGGAAATTTCGTCCCGAAATTTATTTAGAAGAAACTCGTGGAAAAAGATGTGGATATTTTTCCTTCATTTGATCTTCACGTTCCCAAGTAAACTTGGGTCCACGTTTAGATTCCCGTCGAACCATGACCAAAGGAATGCGCTTGCGTTTAAGCCACTTGACTTCACGTTCCATGATTTCTACCGGTTTCTCAACAAATTTCAGTGTTTTATCAACACAAATCTCGTCAAGCGGTATGTGGAGGTTTTCATCAGCTAAACACCTCTTGAGATTGGATACGTGAAAAGTTGGATGAACATTTCCAAGTTCAGGAGGTAACTCAAGTCTGTAGGCTACCTTACCGATTCTTTCGACGATCTTGAATGGTCCAACGTATCTAGGTGCAAGTTTTCCTCTCTTTCCGAATCTGATCACACCTTTCCAAGGTGAGACCTTAAGTAATACTCGATCACCGACTTGAAAATTCAAGGGCTTGCGTTTTAGGTCCGCGTAACTCTTGACGGCTTCTAGCTGTCTGAAGGTTATCACGAACTTTCTTAACCTTATCTGTTGTCTCTAAAATGAGGGAAGGTCCAGTAAGTTGGGCCTCGCCAATCTCATTCCAGCAGACTGGTGAACGACATTTTCGACCATAGAGAGCCTCGAAAGGAGCCATGTTGATGCTGGAGTGATAACTGTTGTTGTAGGAGAATTCAATCAATGGAAGATGTTAATCCCAACTACCACCAAAATCGATCACACAAGCTCTAAGCATATCCTCCAGTGTCTGGATTGTTCTTTCAGATTGACCATCCGTTTGCGGATGATAAGCTGTGCTCAGATTAAGTTGAGACCCCATAGCAGATTGCATGGTTCTCTAAAAATGAGAAGTGAAACGAGCATCCCTGTCAGAAATGATGTTCAAAGGAACACCATGTCGAGCTACGATTTCATCTACATAGATTTGAGCAAGTTTGTCAGCCGAAAAATCCTCACGGATTGGCAAGAAATGTGCTGACTTGGTAAGACGATCAACGACTACCCAGATGGCATCGTGACCTTTCTTTGTGCGCAGAAGTTTGGTAATGAGATCCATAGTAATGTTTTCCCATTTCCAAACTGGGATCTCTGGTTGCTCCAATAATCCGGAAGGACGCTGATGTTCAGCCTTAACCTTAAGACAAGTAAGGCATTTGGATACATATAAGGCAATGTCTTTCTTCATACCAGGCCACCAATACTGAATACGAAGATCCTTATACATCTTATCTGAGCCAGGATGAATAGAATAACGAGACTTATGGGCTTCATCCATAAGCAAGGTACGAAGATTATCTTTGCTCGGGACCCACAAACGGTCCATGAAGTAATACGATCCATTGTCCTTCAGTTCCAGAGAAGGTGTTATGTGATAAGGAAACTCCTTATCCATCAAACCTTGTGAAACACAAGATTGTTGAGCCTGAGAAATACGAGCTTGTATATCAGATTGAGCTTGAATAACAGATTGGACACGAACACAATGAAGCTTAGTTCGTTCCTTGCGACTCAAAGCATCGGCTACGACATTCGCCTTACCAGGATGGTAGCGAATCTCGCAGTCGTAGTCGTTTAGAAGTTCCACCCAACGTCGTTGCCTCATGTTGAGCTCTTTCTGATTGAAGATATGCTGAAGACTTTTGTGGTCTGTGAAAACCACACATTTTGTATCGTACAAATAGTGTCTCCAGATCTTAAGTGCGATGACAACTGCACCCAACTCAAGATCATGAGTAGTGTAGTTCTTCTCATGTATCTTCAACTGCCTTGATGCGTATGCTATGACTTTGTTTCTTTGCATCAGGACGCAGCCAAGACCTAATTTAGATGCGTCGCAATAAACGACGAAATCATCATTGCCCTCGGGCAAAGTTAGGACAGGCGCGTCACAAAGTTTTTGTTTCAAAGTCAGAAACGCTTCCTCTTGTTTGACTCCCCAATCAAATGGCTTGTTCTTCTGAGTTAGAGCAGTCAGAGGAACTGCAATCTTTGAGAAATTCTCTATGAAACGGCGATAGTAACCCGCCAGACCAAGAAAAGAACGAACTTCAGTAGGAGTAGTAGGCGTATCCCAATCCTTAATCGCACTGATCTTGGAGGGATATACATGAATACCTTGTTCGTTGACAATATGTCCTAAGAATTGAACTTCTTTAAGCCAAAATTCACACTTGGAGAATTTGGCGAAAAGTTGCTCTTTCTTTAGGAGTTCCAATGTAAGACGAAGGTGTTGCTCATGATCAGCTCGCGTCTTAGAATATATCAAAATGTCATCAATGAAAACGATGATGAACTTATCTAAATAAGGCTTGCAGACCCTATTCATCAAGTCCATGAAAACAGCAGGAGCATTAGTCAAACCGAAAGGCATGACTGTGAACTCATAATGTCCATAACGAGTACGGAACGCCGTCTTGGGAATGTCTTCCTCATGCACCCGAAGTTGATGATATGAAGATCGCAGATCAATCTTTGAAAACTAAGAAGCGCCTTGCAATTGATCAAAGAGATCATCAATGCGAGGTAGGGGATATCGATTCTTGATGGTGAGCTTGTTAAGCTCACGATAATCGATACACATCCTAAAAGATCCATCCTTCTTCTTGACAAAAAGAACGGGAGCACCCCAAGGTGAAAAGCTTGGACGGATAAAACCTTTGTCAGAGAGCTCCTGAAGCTGCTTAGATAATTCTTGCATCTCAGACGGTGCAAGACGGTTTGGAGCTCTGGCAATGGGATTTGCACCAGGTACGAGATCAATACGGAACTCGACTTGGCGTGTTGGAGGTAGACCAGGTAACTCTTCAGGAAAAACTTCAGAATAATGCCGAACGACAGGAATATCTGAAATAGACTTACCCTTGCCTTTATCTGCTGTAACATGTGCTAAGAAAGCCACATAGTTCTTCCGTAGATACTTCCGTGCTTTAAAACAAGACATGAGTTTGAGACCACCGGCGGGCTTCTCACCACGAACCTGTAGGATCTCGCATGTCGACAACGGCACACGAACAATCTTCTCAGAACAAACTATCTCTGCGCGATGCTTAGATAACCAATCCATGCCCACAATAACGTCGAAGCTTCCAAGTTGCATTGGCGTGAGGTCAATAGGAAAAATATGGTCGTTATGGTTCAACTGGCAGTCGCGTAGAACAGAATTTAGAACAATGGGTTCACCACTGGCAACCTCTACTGTCAAAGGTTTACCTAGTTTCGTTCTAGACACTCGAAGCATTGGCTCAAAAGACAATGACACAAAACTCTTGTCGGCACCCGAATCAAAAAGAACAGATGCAGGCTGATTATTAATCAAGAACGTACCGTTCACCACTTCATTGTCTGCTTGTGCCTCTTGAGCATTCATGTTGAAGACTCGCCCTCGAGCCTGAGCCTGATTTTGATTGGCATTCTGGTTCTGGTTGGCTAGTCTTGGACACCGATTTCTGTAGTGGGTTAGATCCCCACAGTTATAACAAGCACCTGGTGGGTATTGTGGTCGTGCAGCTTGACCCTGTTGCTGCGCAAGAGGCTGAGCAAATTGTTGAGAAGGGTTCTGAGCTGCGCGATTTTGAGCAAACCGACAAAGATCGGAAAGATGACCTGACTTCCCACAGTTAGTACAGAAACGACACTGATGTTGAGGCTGATGGTGACTGTTGCATTGATTGCACAAAGGTGCACTTCCTGAATAGGGCTTCTTTGCTGGAGGCTGATTGGGAGCTGCCTGGTTAGCTTGGGCAGTGACAGCATAGTTTTGGGAAGCCTTACGCTTCTTTGCCCTTTTTGATGAACCAGACTCCTTTCCATTCTTGTTTTGACCTTTCTTGCTATCTTCCTTATCAGACGACTGTTTCTTGCCCTTGTCACCCTTTCTGTGTAACTTATTCTTTCGAATCTGCGACTCAGTCAGTGTCGCTGATAACTCAATTGCCTGACGGAGTGTGGTAGGGTTGCTACCAGTAATAATGTCTTGTACCGAGTCAGGCAGGCCGTCGATGTACCTTTTGATAGCCTTGTCGAGTGGGGCGACCATAGTCGGGCAAAGTAGACTCAGCTTCTCAAACCTATTAGTATATGCCCTGTGCTCGCCACTATCATGTTTCAAATCATCAAACTCCTTCTCCAACGCTCGTTGCTCGTGACGAGGACAAAATTCCCTCATCATAAGAGCTCTTAGTTCAGCCCATGTCTGTGCTAGAGCGACGTCTGCACCACGGTCTCTCATTACCCCATTCCACCATGTAAGAGCCCTCTTCTGAAACACGCTTGAAGAAAACTCGACCTTGCGATTATCCGGACACTGCACGTGGCGAAAGGTATTCTCGATGCTCTCGAACCATTGAAGAAGCCCAGTTGCTCCCTCAGAACCACTAAACTTGAGTGGTTTAGCCGAGTTAAAGTTCTTGAAATTGCATGTACCATTGTTGTTGTTGTTGTTGGCTTGGTTCCACTGAGCAAAGAGATTTGGGAATTGAGCAGCCATCTGCTGTGCAATAATTTCCGCCAGCTCGGCAGTTGCTATCTGGTGTTCGCGTCGAGGAGGCATTCGAAAAGAGGAAAACATGAAAAGAAATGAGTGAGATGATTGGATGAAGAGAATGAGACGAAACAGAATCAACAAAAGCAAAGGTGGTGGTTACGCATCGCAAAGCAAACAAGCGACACGAAAAGTCTAGTCAAAGTGAATGGGTAAAAAATAATGTATCGTGAAGACATGTTCGCCTATAAGTGAACACTCACCCCAAGAGTTCCCAGGTAAGAGTGACTGGTCCGATTATGTGGATTTATACGATCACTCTAGCCTTAGACAGAAAACTCAGGGTACAGGCATTCACCCTTCCAGTTCGCACGTGTTCACACTATTAAAACCCGAAAACCTTGACGAGACTTTTGAAAATTCAAAGGGGTTCAAAACCATATAACAGAGGGTTCAAAACCTAGTAATCAATCATCCTAGAACAGATGATTAATTTTCAAAGCGGATGCAGAACCGAAGTTCTCGTTGTGGTTATCACCTAAGGATAGGTGAAGTGCATGTTTTAAAATCTAAACACAAGATAACTTGTGTTAGGGTCCTAGAAAGTTATAGTCTAGGTCAAAGCATTACTAATAACCTAATTCCCTATAACCATTGGCTCTGATACCAACTCTTCTGTCACACCCCGGCCGCGTGTAACGTGCAACCGCGGCGGAAACGCCGGGGAGTGTTGTGGACAGAATTAAATTGTTTCATAACCATGGCATACAAAGTTGTATTTTATTTATAAACAAGAGTGTTGTATTGTCTTAAACAGGAAAACAAAGAGTTCAGAACATATTTAATCTAGTCTATCTTCATTTTTATGTTCAATGTAATCCACCAAGTATGTATATCAATGTTGAAATGTATATGTTTAATGTAGATAATGTAATGTGTACCCAAAATATATCTTGTATGGTAAATGAGATGTATCAACTCAACCATATGTAAAATGCACAAAACAAGGTGTTGAAGTAAAACATGGTTTAAATCAACGTTATGTTTTGTGGAACGATGCATGCTCTACTGATATAAACATGTTTGCGGTGTTGTGAAATATGCATACATCCAAGCCTTGAGACAGTGGCGATAAACCCTTAAACAAATTAAAGGTTTATCTAAGTTATGTATATCGAATTCGGTCATTCCTTCCAATCCTATCAAACCCAGGATTTCAGGAACGGGAGTTGTCAATTCCTATGGTACCACTTCCTACTAACGAACGGCGTGATCAATGTTAATGAATGTATTGTTCCATGTTAAACAAACCAAATGTGTAAAAATATGCACACAATGTTAATGAAGGCATGTGATGTAAACAATTGTGCTAAGTATGCACACAATGGGCAAAAATAAAATGAAATGCAATGTGAAACAATGTACTAGTACGCACACAATGGGCATACATAGCATGGAATGTAATGTAAAACAATGTACTAAGTACGCACACAATGGTCATACATAGCATGAAATGTGATGTAAAGCAATGTACTAAGTACGCACACAATGGGCATACATAGCATGAAATGTAATGTAAAGCAATGTACTAAGTACGCACACGATGGGCATACGTAGCATGAAATGTAATGAAATCATGTACTATAATGTACTAACGAACATAGCAGGTATATGATGTGAAAACGGGAAAGCATGAAAGTAACAAGTAGGCACATGTGTTTCACCCCAAAACAGTTTGGAAAACAGTAAAAGAGGGGTTCAATGTACTCACCTGAGATAGCTTTGAAGTTCTTGTGTAATAATCACACAATGCTAGTGATCACGGAATATCAAACGGCACCTAATAGGTAGCTATATTAATATACTGGACTAAAATCGGAAGGATCGGATAGTATGCGGGTTCGTAAACCAAGTGCTTGCGACCCATTACGACCCGTCTAGGTAGCTTATGCTACCTTACGCGTCGTTCGCGTAGAACGCGTCTAGAACGCCTAACATCGTGACCACAAGGTATAACCTCGGAAGGTTATAGCTATGGTCACCTAATGTGTTTGTTCGGATCCTAATGATCGACTAAATGGGTCGGGTTCGAAAGTATAAGCGATGGTTTAGATCGCTTACCTTACGACCCTATATATGCACTAAACTAAAAGTGACGAGCTAAGCATGTTAGAACATGCTTAACTAAGTTTAGAAAACAGGTTTGGCATAAAAAAAACAGCTTTGATGCTCACGAGTAGTTTGGTTACAAAATACGCAAGAATGCACATTTTGGCCGAAACTACGACTCGTCACTGAGCCTAGATAACGTGGTAATCAGTAGGTATAGTCACTACGGACTATAACCATCGTGATCACGCTCACGTTATGAAGTTCCAACGAACTTCACATCGACCATAAACTGGTCAATGCAGAATGTCAAACATAGTTCGACTTCCGGACTCGAAAAGCGATAAAACAACGAAGGAACACTTACAAAGGATCCCCGAAAGCTAATCTTGATCAAAGAAACTCAGGTATGAAGCAATACTTCAACTTAGAGCTTTTAGATCAGATTCTTGTGAGTTTTACACCAAAGGGGGGGGGGGTATTTATAGGAAAAGTAGAGCCGTTAGGATCGTTTATTGAATAACGTGCCACGATCTCGCCCGTACACTTGTCGAATTATTGTGGTACATTAGATCTTGCCCTTTATTGGCTGGAAGAAACAAGGGCCAGCTTGCCCTTTCACTACATGAAGAGGCAACAGCATTTAAAACTAAATCTGGTGTGCTGGGGGTGCCTTACGGACCGTATGGGTTGTGGCTTACGGTCCGTAAGCCCTTAGTTTGGCAGATTTACAGTTTTGGTCCCCACAGCTCCAAAACAAGGTATTTGATGTATTTTTGACACGTTTAAGCCCTGTTAACCCCATTTCAAAGCTCTAAAATGATGTTAAAGTATAGGGAACTTAAAATGTGCTCAAAAATATCCCGGATGTCGGTTCGTTTGGCCGTACGGTCGCGATGTTCGGTTAATTACGACGGAATGCGCATAAGCGCGAAAGACTATCCAAATTGCGCGACGAATGGATTTTTCTCATGCCATACACTAAGGCATAATATAAGGATGCTTACATAAATTTTTGGATGTCCGGATGTATTCAGAACGTAAGTTATGCGCAAAAATGCAAACTTGGGCACTTTTTGACACTTTTAGCCCCTGAATGATCCAAAAGTTTGTTTTAGCATACCAAACCCCTCAAAGCCTTCTAAGCTATGTAAAGGATATTTATGATATGTTTAACTTATGGACATGTTCCGGAATGTTTGTTACAGTTCAAATTGGCATACTTTCGCAGTTTGTCAAGTTTAGTCCCTGTAAGCGAATTAACTTGTTTTTGCCATACCAAAGCCATCAAAACTTATTTCTAAGTTATGTAAAGGTTATTTAAGGTATGTTGAGTATATGTTGATGTTCCGTAGTATTTGTCGCATTAAACTGAGCACGTTTAAGCATCAGTTAGCGTATAACTCTCCAGAAAGCGATGTAGAGTTTGAAATTGAACAAAAGTCAAAACATGAAAAATGTAAGACACAACCAAACAAACATTGGGATAAAATAACATTGTTTTATTGATAACTGAACTGTTCACAATGATTACAAGCAAAAATGTTACGAATATTACTTTCACCAAGTGTAAAAAAAACAATGCACTCTATGTGGTAACATGAACTTGAGTTTTCGTAAAAACGCGTAGTAACTTGGTAAGGTATTTAGTGGTCTTAGTTACCTTCCAAGTGTATTCATTTCTTTAAAAATAGTTTTCTTAAAAGGGTTGAGTGTTTACAACTTGTAAATGATTTTTACAAAAATTAATTTTTCGAACACTTCTTGTAAATAAAAGATTTCTACACTTATTTCATTCCTAAAATGGTGTAAGTGTATGTAGATGTCATAATCTTTTTAAAATCGATTCTTGAACTTGGTTTATTTAGAAGAGCCTTTTGTAAAAACCCGGATCTACATGATCACCAACTTACTTTGTTTATTTATTCTTCAAGAAAGATTATTTTTATCAAGTTCATATTTAACTAGGAGATGATTATTTTGTGTTTCACATAATCAGCTTCCTACTCTTGTTAAATCATATTCCTAAACATCATTTAACAACATCCATGTGGTGATTAACATCACATAACCAAGAATCATCCTACAATCAACAACATTTTCATAACAACATCCTACTAGTAACATTTCACCTTCATGTAATCTTTTATGTTCATGATTCTTGTTTAACCCTTTTAGTGTTCTAGTTCTTTTAGTGTTCTAAATATAACTCTCATACTACAATTTTTAGCTAAGAAACAAGATGAACAAGGGTGCACAAGGAACTTACTACTAGCACAAGGCTAGGGTAGAATCTAGTGAAGAAGATGGTGAGGAAATGATGATGAACAAGCAAGAACAAAGCCCTTTTGAAGCTCCACAAGTTTGCACTTCCTTGAATCACCTTAGATGCTTGAATGGAACTTGATTAATGGTGGATGATGGTGGTTAAGTGGTGGTGATGGGGGCGGTTATGGTGAACCGAGAAGAGGGAGAGAAGGGAGTGAGGAGAGAGGGTAAATCTATGGAATGATATTACAAGATACACTCCATACTTATAATGATCTCCATCATATTTTGTTTAGATATGCAAGTAAATAATCAAATATAATATTGAAATAAATCCAAGAGAAGATAGGGAGTATGGTGTGGATCTTTGGTGGGGTCCTTTGGGGCCGATTTTGGTTTAGGGGGTGGGGGGGTTGGATGTAAATTTTTGAACTAAGTTGGTAATGGTAAGTTAAAATCCAAGTATACACTTACATATATTAGTTACTTGGTTTTACTGGGTGTTAGGGTGTTCGGGGATCACAACAAGCCGAGAAATAGTGAAACAATGTATTTGGCAAAAATTTAGTGTTCCGGGTAATGTCCAGTTATTCGGTTGGGTACCGTTCCGTTAAAGTGTTTAATTATTTCGTAAGGTGTCTTTTATATATATTTTTATAACACTTTTAATTCCTAACACTTAGGAAAACATTCAGGACCATTCAGTCAATTTTCTGCACAAGACTAGTATGTTAACAAGCACGTGTAAGTATGACGCAGTAATCGGAAAATAGTTATGTAATTCCACACAGTCATCAAGCACTTTAATCAATATTAATACATCGTACCAATACATGTAATTATGAGGGTTCTCACATTAAGGATCCTTTTAAAGGTGAATATATATTGACGACACAATATATGTTTCATATCGATAACACTTGTGCTAGACACAAGCACGAAACAAGGGGCAAAGCCCAATCATACGTGACAAAGACATACGATCGGTTGGACGGATTCAACACTAACAATTTCGTATTTGACTGTCAAGGGCGAGGCCTATTCATACATAACAAGAATACATGACGATAAATATTTATAAAATATATTTTAATAACAAACGGATAAACGAGGTACCAATGAACTAAAACGATCAAGGGCATCCAAACAAAACAAATACAATACCTAACGAGTATTCAAGATGAGCAACTTGTACAAGGTCTACTGAGACCTAAGTGTCTAATAAAAATTAGAACACTTGTAGGTTGCAATACATCTACGGACGCCCACGTTTGCTAGCATTTAACTTACGCGAACGCAAAACTCTGAGTTCATGTCCCTCATTTCAAACTTTTCAATGTTTTATTGTTAAACAATTAAGGGGAAATACATGTTACAATAAATGGTATGTTAGCTATGCAATGAAATTACTTTAGATCATGTGCACATAAGTAGAAAATGATCAAGAGTAACCCTTAATCAAAATGAATGAGGTGCAAAAGGTGTAGATTTATTAAGTTTTGGCGAGCTCCACTCCTGGTTTGTTAACCTTTTAGGGATGCTTTTGTGGTCTAGTATTGGATGTATCCGAATATCATCGTCTAGGTTTGGTTGCTTACTTATGTAGCACACATATTAATGTATTAGCTACACATTTAATACAAAGAAAACAAACGCATGAATTCACCAACTCATTGTTGACTTTTTAAAATTTACATGTATTTCAGGAAAGAAAGCATAACAAGACGGAAGGTCAAGAAAAGTAGATAAACAAGAAATAATGGCCATTTTGAAGGGTTTGCCTTACATATTCCACCCTCGTGCATGCATATAGAACTCAAAGCCTTGTTTTGAATTATCGATGTGAACTATATTTTATTAAAGTTATTTTGTAACTTGAAATGGTATTTTGGGAAAAAAGTTGTGAACTTCTTTTCAAACACTTTGTATTATGTTTCTAAACTATCTATGAATGCAATCGTTGATGTATTACTGTTTACTTGTCGAATGCAATGATTACCTTTCATAGTCACACGGATGCGCTTCCGCTACAAGCAGGGTGTGATGGATTGGTATCAGAGCTTCGATTGTAGTGAACTAAGATGGTTTTTCAAAGGTGAAGTCTTACGATGACAAAAAGGTTTTCGTTGAATAAAACTACATGAGTGAATCCATGAGTAACCAACAATAACATTGCCTAACTAGTCCATAAGGAACAGACATGAAACATTAAGTTGATTCACATGGAATAAATATGATAAATTACCATGAGATATAGTGATTGCATGAAAATATATTATAAGTAAAAATTTATTTGGTAACATATATATGTATATTGTACGGATTATTTGCTAGGACCGATGGAGCTGGAGCTGGTGTCAGACGACGAGTATGGACCCGTTGTCGGACGTTTCAGAGGCGGACCCGATGGAGCTGGTGTCGGACGACGAGTATGGACCCGTTGTCATGATCATCTCATCCGACGACGAGTCGGATCATGACATCTTCTCGGATGACGATGATTTGATGGATGATGTAAGTTCATATGTCTGTAGCTTCCGTCAGCATTTAGTCATATTTTGTATATTTGTGTATTTTGATGAACAATTATGTCTGTATATATGTACGTAGTTAGTCAACTCAGGATATGGGTCTTGTATGTATGTTAAAGTGCTGAACGTGGTTTGTACATTGTCACCCGATCGGATGGGCTATCCGATCGGACAGCACTGCTATCCGATCAGACAGCAGTATCGTCCGTTCGACAGCGGTGTCACCCGTACGGTCAGCACTATCTATGATCCTGAGTTGCCTATAAAGTATGACATTTAGGACTTTTGACTATAGAGAGAACTCTGTCAACTCTGATTTCTATAGGCGCTTTTGTACTTTCATAACAGTTGAATAGTAAGATCAGACGGTGTTTAAGCGTAGAATACTTTGTCGTACATCTGTGATTTGATCAAATGGATTCCGCACATTAGTCAAAGTCGATTCATCTAAGTTCCGGACGACCAGATCCTTTACGAGGGCCAACAAGTGGAATCAGAGCATCCAGGAAGCTGAATCGAGATCTACGACAACGAATTCACCGGAATTCGAGCTTCTTCTTGCCAATCAGAATCAAATTTCATCAGAAATTTGACATATTCTCTCACTTTCTACTCTATTCTTACTGAATTTTTCTTCTTTATACACAAAAGTCAGAAAAACATAAAATTGGACGTGAATCTACGGTTAAAATTTGATAAAACTGATATAGATCAATTCGCAATCAATAAAAGCTTAATCCTTCAAGATTTCATGACAAAATTCCTTCAAAAACTAGATCAAAGTCATCAAAAACTATGAAAAACTGTTCTTTCATGCTGATGTCATCTATCTGTTCGAAACAGCTATACGGACGACTTAGGTTAGCTGTTCTTAGATTTGCTGACATCATATATTCGTTCGGACAGCTGTACGAACGACTTGGATTAGATTATTGTGTGAAATCGTGTTGCTGACATCATCAGTGCTACCCGAACGAACAGCGGGTCGTTCGGACAGCATTATTGTTATTATCTTTGGTGCTTACGTCATCCTACCACTCGATTGGACAGTCATCCGATCGGTGAAGGGTTGAAAAAGTTTGTCTGCTACTCGTTCGAACAACTCGTTCGGACAACAACACGTTCGGACAACAACTCATTCGGACAACAACTCGTTCAGACAACCATTCGTTCGAGTTACATTCTGATTAGTGTACACCACTTGATACCTGATTGTGACACTCATTCGGACAGCCATCCGATTCAAGTGCACCTGTGTATTTTTTTAATTTCAAAAATTTGTCTAAGTGTTTGTGAACTGTTTCAGGTACTCTAAAATGGGAGACGATTTTCTCAATCCCTTCAGTGACATATTTGCTTACACCAGCAACTCAGGAGAGACCACTTCAAGCAACACAAACAACACTGCTCCTAACCCGAACCCAAAGAAAGCCATTGCCGACTCATTGAGCGTGGATAATGCTTATGGCACATACAACAAACCACCCAAGCTAATGGCTATCGAGGAGTATAATAGATGGGCAACTAGGTTCAAGGATTGGCTAAAGGCGTTCTCCTACCAGAGTTGGAAATGCTTGAAGAGCGGGTTTAACATTGGAAGAAGTGACAATGAGAACTTAGTCAAAAATGAACAAGAAAGTTTCATCGCTGAGCAAAAATGTATCGCATTACTACATCAATCAGTAAGCGATGATATCATATCTCTAATCGATTACAAAGATTCCAAAGATTTATGGACAAATTGGAGAAAAAGTGCGTGGGTGGAGCAGAAATTGTTAAGAACAAGAAAAAATTGTTGAAGAAAGAATTTGATCTGTTCGGTTGTATGAAAAATGAGTCTGTGTCAAAGATGATAGAGAGATTTTGTCACTTAAAGATCGAGCTAGTAAGATATGGGATTACGTTTACACAGGAAGAATTGGTTGATAAGTTGTTCGATTCACTGCCCGATGAAAAGGATTGGCAGTACTTTGCGCTAATGTTGAAAAACACAGTAAGTTCGACTGATCCGACAATTGATCTGCTAATTGAAAGGTTGGAAAGTCACGAATTGGAAATAAGGAAGACGAACAAAGTCAACAACTCCTTGTATCAACAAAATGTTGATTTGTATTATCGAGGAAGTATGATTCCAAAAACGGTATCACCAAGGATAGCATTCTTAATAGAAAATTCAAGTATACCAAATCAAGAGAATCAAAACAGCAGTCCTGCTCCAAGCAGCGGATATCATGGAGGATCGTCTTCATCAACTCCAAGTCAACAGCAACAATCTGTTCCGAAAAACATTTTCCAATGCAACATTGCTGTAAATCTCAACAACGCAGAAAATTTCAGTGAAGAAGCAGCCAAACAACAGATGGTATTTTTGGCATCAATCTTGGAGTCCTATGAAAGTCTCGTAGCAGGAAAAATCAGAAACACTAACCTCACCAAGGAAGACTATGATCAAATTGACCCCGAAGAAATGGAGTTGATTGACATTAGATGGTGTATGGCGAGTGCGGTTAGAAGGGCTCAAAGGTTCATGGAGATAACAGGCAGACACTCCATTGGTGGACCTTCAACTAAATTAGGGTTTGATAAATCAAAGGTTACATGTTTCAAGTGCAAGAAAAAGGGGTACTTTAAATGAGAATGTGGAAATGCAGCTGCTGATGAAACGGCCAATCCATTCCGTGAGGACTATTATAAAAGGGCCATCTATCATCAAAACAAAGCAGAATCTCCCAGAATGAAGCAGTTAGAAGATGCTCCCAAAGATAAGTCGAGAGCATTAACCGTTATTGTGACAACTCGTATTTCAAACCTCTTATTGTGTGTTTTGATGTAACGAATGTGAACACTATATAACTATATGAAAGTGAATGATTAAATGAATGTTACGTTTGATTTGTGCTTGTATGTATGTATGAATGCAATCGGCCCAAAAACACAACTCCCACTCGATCGCACAAGCCCATGATTGGGCCGCATTCCTTGAACTTGAACCGAATGGGCAGCCCCAGTTAGGTTCGGCCCATCCCCCCTTGTTCGATTAACACTTAGGTGTTTGTAACCATCACACATTTTACCAATACACTTCACACACAAAACCCTAGCTCTTTCTCTCCTCTCAAACCCGACGGCAACCACCCCCATCTCCCTCGAAGCTCTTGACTCGGTTGATCCCATTCTCCTCTCAATCCGGTTAGTGTTTTAGTGTTTGGATTATCGATTACATGTTTGATGATGTTTTGATGTGTGTGTTAAAATAGTCTTGCATGATGATCTAGGGTTCCTGATTAACATGATTGATTATGTTGTTGAATGATGGTGTCTTGATAATCGGCTCACATGCATGTATTGGATGATGATTCACACTAATCAGATGTGTCATATTAATCGAATTGTATTTGATGATGCTTGATAAATCGGCTGTTATGTGATATGTGTCACACCCCGACCACGTAAAACATCAAATCGTGGCGGAAACGTCGGGGAGTGTTGTAACAGAATTATTGTTCCACAACCAAGGTAATTAAAATAATATTTTATTCATCACCCAAGGGTGGAATATATTGTTCAAAACAAGAACCAACATGTTATATTGTCTTAAAACTACTGAAATAAAGAGTACGAAACGTAATTAAACTAAGTCTAGCTTTGTTTTATGTCACTAAGGCCCGAGTCCACCCTAGTGTGTCACGATCATCATCCTATGCATTAGCTCCTGAAACACATGTGAAAATAGGTACGTCAGCATAAAAATGCCTGTGAGTAACATAGGTTTTATGAAAATAGGATTCATGACTTAAGTTTAAGAAAAGTGTTTAATAAAAGTTAGTCATGAATCTTGTAAAATGTTTTGTTTTGTAAATCATTTGAAAAGCGATGAAATCAAATGATATGTATAAATAGAAGAATATCGTATGGTTAAAAGACTAACCAAGTAAAAATAAGTTGTATAAAACAAGTTGTTTTTGTAAAACGAAGTCTTGTGAAAATGTGTTATTTGTGTAAAAATATATAAGTCCAAACTAAATGATTTAAATAACGCTATGACATGTAATACAATACAAGCACTTATATATATAGGAAGTACCAGTGGCGTATCCACCATGCTTGTTGTCACACCCCGACCGCGTATAACATGCAACCGCGGCGGAAAACATCGAGGAGTGTTGTGGACAGAATTAATTGTTATACAACCATGGAAATTAAAGTTACATTTTATTTATCAAACACGGGTGTTACATTGTCTTAAAAGGAAGTACAGAATTCAAAACGTAGTTATACTAGTTCTATCTTCACTTTTAGTCCCTAAGGCATAGGTCCGCCCTAGTATCGTGATCAACATCCTATGGAACAGCTCCTGAAAACACATGTGAAAGTAGGTACGTCAGCATAAAAATGCCTGTGAGATACATAGGTTTTGTGAAAATGGGATTCATGACTTGAGTTTAAAGAAATGTTTTAATAACAGTCAGTCATGAACCTTGTAATTTGTCTTGCTTTGTAAACCATTTGAAAAACGTTAACATAAGATGATATGTATAGATATGTGTAAGGTTAAACGAGTAACCAAGTAAAGTGAGTTGAATAAGATAAGTTGTTTGTGAAAATAATGTCTTGTGAAGAATGTGTTATTTGTGTAATATGTAATGTGTCTAAACTGAAATGACTTAGATAACGCCACGATATATAATATTATAAAAACATTTATATATAGGAAGTACCAGCGGCGTATCCACCATGTTCGTATCATATTACATACGCCACGTTACTCAAATCATTTACCCAAACCAATCCACCATGTAAATTGTTCATGTATAAACCAAATGTCAAGTGTTATTGTGTAAACCATGTCAAATGTTTATGTTCAATGTAAATCATGTAATGTGTATCCCAAAATGTATCATGTATGGTAAGCGAAATGTATCAACTTAAACCATATGTAAAATGCACAAAACAAGTTGTTGAAGTAAAACGTGGTTTAAATCAACGTTATGTTCTGTGGAAAAATGCATGCTCTATTGATACTAACATTTATGCGGTATTGTAAACTATGCATACATCCAAGCCTTGAGACTGTGGCGATAAACCCTTAAACAAATTAAAGGTTTATCTAAGTTATGTATATCGAATTCGGTCATTCCTTCCAATCCTATCAAACCCAGGATTTCAGAAACGGGAGTTGTCAATTCCTATGGTACCACTACCTACTAACGAACGGCGTAGCTAATGTTAATGAATGTATTGTCCCATGTTAAACAAACCAAATGTCATAACAAAATGAAGGCATGTGATGTAAAAAATTGTACTAAGTATGCTAAGTAAACCTACGAAGCAGAAATGTTCATGTAAATCAATGCGCCCATATGCTGAGTAAACATATGCAGCAGAAATGTTCATGTAAATCAATGTGTCCATATGCTGAGTAAACATATGCAACAGAAATGTTCATGTAAATCAATGTGTCCATATGCTGAGTAAACATATGCAACAGAAATGTTCTGTAAATCAAATGTACTAAGTACGCACACAATGGGCATACGTAGCATGAAATGTAATGAAATCATGTACTATAATGTACTAACAACATAGCAGGCATATGATGTGAAAACATGGAAAACATGAAAGTAACAGATAGGCACATGTGTTTCACCCCAAAACAGTTTGGAAAAACAGTAAAAGAGGGGTTCAATGTACTCACCTGAGATTGCTTTGAGTTCTTGTATAATAATCAAACAATGCTAGATCACGGAATATCAAACGGCACCTAATAGGTAGCTATGTTAATATACCGGACCTAAATCGGAAGGATCGAATAGTATGCGGGTTCGTAAACCAAACGAGTATGGAGACTCGTGTAATATGGTTTACAAAGCCTACATACTAAAATGAAACTTAACCTAAGTGCTTGCGACCCATCACGACCCGTTTAGGTAGCTTATGCTACCTCACGCGTCGTTCGCGTAGAACGCGTCTGGAACGCCTAACATCGTGACCACAAGGCATAACCTCGGAAGGTTATAGCTATGGTCACCTAATGTGTTTGGTCGGATCCTAATGATCGACCAAATGGGTCGGGTTCGAAAGTATAAGCGATGGTTTAGATCGCTTACCTTACGACCCTATATAAGCACTAAACTAAAAGTGACGAGCTAAGCATGTTAGAACATGCTTAACTAAGTTTAGAAAACAGGTTTGGCATCAAAGCAAACGGCTTTGACGCTCACGAGTAGTTTGGTTACAAAATACGCAAGAATGCACATTTTGGCCGAAACTACGACTCGTCACTGAGCCTAGATAACGTGGTAATCAGTAGGTATGGTCACTATGGACCATAACCATCGTGATCACGCTCACGTTATGAAGTTCCAACGAACTTCGCATCGACCATAAGCTGGTCAATGCAGAAAGTCAACAAAACGTCGACTTTCGGACTCGAAAAGCGAATAAAAGAACGAAAGAATACTTACGGAGGGTCCCCGAATGCTAATCTAGACCAAAATGGCTCAGGTATGAAACAATGGTTCCAACTTTGAACCTTAAGATCAGATTGTGTGGGTTTTGAGCAAAATGGGGGGGGGTTTATTTATAGGAAAAGTGGAACCGTTAGGATCGTTTTATCGAATATCGTGCCACGATCTTATGCGTACATGTATTACATTGTTAGATTCACTGAATATGGCCCTTGGCCTTTGATTGGGTGAAAAGGCAATTGGACCTTTCGCCATTTGAAGAGCCAATCAGCATTAAATGTGGGTTCTGCTGTACTGGGGACTCCTTACGGACCGTATGGACTTTGGCTTACGGTCCGTAAGCCCCTAGTTTGGCAGATTTACCATTTTGGTCCCTGCAGCACCAAAACTTGGTATTTGATGCGTTTTTGGCACGTTTAAGCCCCGTTAACCCCATTTCAAAGCTCTAAAATGAAGTTAAAGTATAGGGAACTTAAAATGTGCTCAAAAATATGTCGGATGTCGGTTCGTTTGGCCGTACGGTCGCGATGTTCGGTTAATTACGACGGAATGCGCATAAGCGCGAAAGACGATCCAAATTGCGCGACGAACGGATTTTTCTCATGCCATAAACTAAGTCATAATATAAGGATGCTTACATAAATTTTTGGATGTCCGGATGTATTCAGAACGTAAGTTATGCGCAAAAGTGCAAACTTGTGCACTTTTTGACACTTTTAGCCCCTGAATGATCCAAAAGTTTGTTTTAGCATACCAAACCCCTCAAAGCCTATTTCTAAGCTATGTAAAGGATATTTATGGTATGTTTAACTTATGGACATGTTCCGGAATGTTCGTTACAGTTCGAATTGGCATACTTTCGCAGTTTGTCAATTTTAGTCCCTGTAAGCGAATTAAATTGTTTTTGCTATACCAAAACCTTCAAAACTTATTACTAAGTCATGTAAAGGTTATTTAAGGTATGTTGAGTATATGTTGATGTTCCGGAGTATTTGTCGCATTAAACTGAGTACGTTTAAGCACCAGTTAGCGTATAGCTCTCAAGAAAGCAATGTAGAGTTTGAAATTGATCAAAAGTCAAAACATGAAAAACGTAAAACACAACCAAACAAACATTGGGATAAAATAACATTGTTTTATTGATAATTGAACTGTTCACAATGATTACAAGCACAAATGTTACAGTCTCCCCTACTTGTGGAAATTTCGTCCCGAAATTTATTTAGAGGAAACTCGTGGAAACAGATGTGGATATTTCGCCTTCATTTGATCTTCACGTTCCCAAGTAAACTCGGGTCCACGCTTAGATTCCCAATGAACCTTGACCAAAGGAATGCGCTTGCGCTTAAGCCACTTGACTTCACGTTCCATGATTTCTACCGGTTTCTCAACAAATTTCAGTGTTTTATCAACACGAATCTCGTCAAGCGGTATGTGGAGGTTTTCATCAGCTAAACAACTCTTGAGATTGGACACGTGAAAGGTTGGATGAACATTTCCAAGTTCAGGAGGTAAATCAAGTCCGTAGGCTACTTTCCCGATTCTTTCGACGATCTTGAATGGTCCAACGTTTCTAGGTGCAAGTTTTCCTTTCTTTCCAAATCTGATCACACCTTTCCAAGGTGAGACCTTAAGTAATACACGATCACCAACTTGAAAATCCAAGGGCTTGCGTTTTAGGTCCGCGTAACTCTTTTGACGGCTTCTAGCTATCTGAAGGTTATCACGAACTTTCTTTAGCTTATCTGTTGTCTCTAAAATGAGGGCAGGTCCAGTAAGTTGAGCCTCACCAATCTCATTCCAGCAGACTGGTGAACGACATTTTCGACCATAGAGAGCCTCGAAAGGAGCCATGTTGATGCTGGAGTGATAACTGTTGTTGTAGGAGAATTCAATCAACGGAAGATGTGAATCCCAACTACCACCAAAATCGATCACACAAGCTCTAAGCATATCCTCCAGTGTCTGGATTGTTCTTTCAGATTGACCATCCGTTTGCGGATGATAAGCTGTGCTCAAATTGAGTTGAGACTCCATAGCAGATTGCATGGTTCTCCAAAAATGAGAAGTGAAACGAGCATCTCTGTCAGAAATGATGTTCAAAGGAACACCATGTCTAGCTACAATTTCATCCACGTATATTTGAGCAAGTTTGTCAGCCGAAAAATCCTCACGGATTGGCAAGAAATGCGCTGACTTGGTAAGACGATCAACGACTACCCAGATGGCATCATGACCTTTCTTTGTGCGCGGGAATTTAGTAATGAGATCCATGGTAATGTTTTCCCATTTCCAAACTGGGATCTCTGGCTGCTCCAATAATCCGGAAGGACGCTGATGTTCAGCCTTAACCTTAAGACAAGTAAGGCATTTGGATACGTATAAGGCAATGTCTTTCTTCATACCAGTCCACCAATACTGAATACGAAGATCTTTATACATTTTATCTGAGCCAGGATGAATAGAATAACGAGACTTATGGGCTTCATCCATAAGCAAGGTACAAAGATTATCCTGGCTTGGGACCCACAAACGGTCCATGAAGTAATATGATCCATTGTCTTTCAGTTCAAGAGCAGGTGTTATGTGATAAGGAAATTCCTTATCCATCAAGCCTTGTGAAACACAAGCTTGTTGAGCCTTAGAAATACGGGCTTGGATATCGGTTTGAATAATAGATTGGACACGTACACACTGAAGCTTAGTACGTTCCTTGCGACTCAATGCATCGGCTACGACATTCGCCTTACCAGGATGGTAGCGGATCTCGCAGTCGTAGTCGTTTAGAAGTTCAACCCAACGTCTTTGTCTCATGTTGAGTTCCTTTTGATTGAAGATATGTTGAAGACTTTTGTGGTCAGTGAAAATCACACATTTTGTACCGTACAAATAGTGTCTCCAGATCTTAAGAGCGAAGACAACTGCACCCAACTCAAGATCATGAGTGGTGTAGTTTTTCTCATGTATCTTCAACTGCCTTGATGCGTATGCTATGACTTTGTTTCTTTGCATCAGGACGCAGCCAAGACCTAATTTAGATGCGTCGCAATAAACGACGAAATCATTATTGCCCTCAGGCAATGTTAGGACAGGCGCGTCGCAAAGCTTTTGTTTCAAAGTCAGAAATGCTTCCTCTTGTTTGACTCCCCAATCAAATGGCTTGTTCTTCTGAGTTAGAGCAGTTAGAGGAACTGCAATTTTTGAGAAGTTCTCAATGAAGCGGCGATAGTAACCCGCTAGACCAAGAAAAGAACGAACTCAGTAGGGGTAGTAGGCGTATCCCAATCCTTAATCGCACTGATCTTGGAGGGATCTACATAAATACCTTGTTCGTTGACAATATATCCTAAGAATTGAACTTCTTTAAGCCAAAATTCACACTTGGAGAATTTGGCGAAAAGTTGCTCTTTCTTTAGGAGTTCCAAAGTAAGACGAAGATGTTGTTCATGATCAGCTCGCGTCTTGGAATATATCAAAATGTCATCAATGAAAACGATGATGAACTTATCCAAATAAGGTTTGCAGACCCTATTCATCAAGTACATGAAAACAGCAGGAGCATTAGTCAAACCGAATGGCATGACTGTGAACACATAAGGTCCATAACGAGTACGGAACGCTGTTTTGGGAATATCTTCTTCATGCACCCGAAGTTGATGATATCCAGATCGAAGATCAATCTTTGAAAAGTAAGAAGCGCCTTGCAATTGATCAAAGAGATCATCAATGCGAGGTAGGGGATATCGATTCTTGATGGTAAGCTTGTTAAGCTCACGATAATCGATACACATCCTAAAAGATCTATCCTTCTTCTTTACAAAAAGAACGGGAGCACCCCATGGTGAAAAGCTAGGTCGGATAAAACCTTTGTCGGATAGCTCCTGAAGCTGTTTAGATAATTCTTGCATCTCTGACGGTGCAAGACGGTATGGAGCTCTGGCAATGGGATTTGCACCAGGTACGAGATCAATACGGAACTCGACTTGGCGTGCTGGAGGTAGACTAGGTAACTCTTCAGGGAAAACCTCAGAATAATCCCGAACGACATGAATATCTGAAATAGTCTTACCCTTGCCTTTATCTGCTGTAACATGTGCTAAGAAAGCCACATAGTTCTTCCGAAGATACTTCCGTGCTTTAAAACAAGACATAAGTCTGAGACCACCGGCAGGCTTCTCACCACGAACCTGTAGGATCTCGCTTGTTGACAGCGGTATACGAACAATCTTCTCAGAACAAACTATCTCTGCGCGATGCTTAGATAACCAATCCATTCCCACAATAACGTCGAAGCTTCCAAGTTGTATTGGCGTGAGGTCAATAGGAAAAATATGGTCGTTAAGGTTCAACTGGCACTCGCGTAGAACAGAATTAAGAACAATGGGTTCTCCACTGGCAACCTCTACTGTCAAAGGTTTACCTAGTTTCGTTCTAGACACGCGAAGCATTGTCTCAAAAGACAATGACACAAAACTCTTGTCGGCACCCGAATCAAAAAGAACAGATGCTGGCTGATTATTAATAAAGAACGTACCGTTCACCACTTCGTTGTCTGCTTGTGCTTCTTGTGCATTCATGTTAAAGACTCGACCTCGAGCCTGTGCCTGATTCTGGTTTGCATTCTGGTTCTGGTTGAATAGTCTTGGACACCGATTTCTGTAGTGGGTCAGATCCCACAGTTATAACAAGCACCTGGTGGGTAGTTTGGCCGTGCAGCCTGACCCTGTTGCTGAGCAACTTGTTGAGCAGGGTTCTGAACTGCGCGATTCTGAGCAAACCGACAAACATCGGCAAGATGACCCGACTTCCCACAGTTAGTACAGAAACGACACTGATATTGCGGCTGATGGTGACTATTGCATTGATTGCATAAAGGTGCACTCCCTGAATAGGGCTTCTTTGATGGAGGCTGGTTGGGAGCTGTCTGGTTAGCTTGGGCAGTGACAGCATAGTTTTGGGAAGCCTTACGCTTCCTTGACCCCCTTGAGGAACCAGAATCCTTTCCCTTCTTGTTTTGACCTTTCTTGCTATCTTCCTTGTCAGCCGACTGCTTCTTGCCCTTGTCACCCTTCCTGTGTAGCTTATTCTTTCGAATCTGCGACTCAGTCAGTGTCGCTGATAACTCGATTGCCTGACGGAGTGTGGTAGGGTTGCTACCAGTGACGATGTCTTGTACTGAGTCAGGTAGGCCGTCGATGTACCTTTCGATGGCCTTATCGAGTGGGGTAACCACAGTCGGGCAAAGCAGACTCAACTCTTCAAACCTATCAGTATAAGCCCTGTGCTCGCCACTATCTTGATTCAAAACATCAAATTCTTTCTCCAATGCCCGTTGTTCATGACGGGGACAAAACTCCCTCATCATAAGAGCTCTCAGTTCAGCCCATGTCTGAGCTAGAGCAACTTCTGCACCTTGATCTCTCCTAACCCCATTCCACCATGTAAGAGCCCTCTTCTGAAACACGCTTGAAGAAAACTCGACCTATCAGTATAAGCCCTGTGCTCGCGATTATCCGGACACTGCACGTGGCGAAAAGTGTTCTCGATGCTCTCGAACCACTGAAGAAGCCCAGTTGCTCCCTCAGAACCACTAAACTTGAGTGGCTTAGCCGAGTTAAAATCCTTGTATTTGCATGTACCATTGTTGTTGTTGTTGGCTTGGTTCCATTGAGCGAAGAGATTTGGGAATTGAGCAGCCATCTGCTGCGCAATAATCTCCGCCAGCTCGGCAGTAGCTATCTGGTTGTCGCGTCGAGGAGGCATTCTAGAAGAGAAAAACATGAAATGAAATGAGTGAGATGATTGGATGAAGAGAATGAGATGAAGCAAAATCAACAAAAGCAAAGATGGCGGTTATGCATTGCAAAGCAAACAAGCGACATGAAATGTCTAGTCAAAGTAAATGGGTCAGAATTAGTGTATCGCGAAGACATGCTCGCCTATAAGTGAACACTCACCCCAAGAGTTCCCAGGTAAGAGTGACTGGTCCGATTATGTGGATTTGTACGAACACTCTAGCCTTAGACAGAAAACCCAGGGTACAGGCATTCACTCTTCCAGTTCGCACGTGTTCACACTATTAACCCAAAACTTTGACGGGATTTTTGAAATCCAAAGAGGTTTAAAACCATATAACAGAGGGTTCAAAACCTAGTAATCAATCATCCTAGAACAGATGATTAATTTTCAAAGCGGATTCGGAACCGAAGTTCCCGTTGTGGTTATCACCTAAGGATAGGTGATGTGCATGTTTTAAACTCTAAACACAAGATAAATTGTGTTAGGGTCCTAGAAAGTTATAGTCTAGGTCAAAGCATTACTAATAACCTAATTCCCTATAACCAATGGCTCTGATACCAACTCTTCTGTCACACCCCGACCGCGTATAACATGCAACCGCGGCAGAAAACGTCGAGGAGTGTTGTGGACAGAATTAATTGTTATACAACCATGGAAATTAAAGTTACATTTTATTTATCAAACACGGGTGTTACATTTTCTTAAAAGGAAGTACAGAATTCAAAACGTAGTTATACTAGTTCTATCTTCACTTTTAGTCCCTAAGGCACAGGTCCGCCCTAGTATCGTGATCAACATCCTATGGAACAGCTCCTGAAAACACATGTGAAAGTAGGTACGTCAGCATAAAAATGCCTGTGAGATACATAGGTTTTGTGAAAATGGGATTCATGACTTGAGTTTAAAGAAATGTTTTAATAACAGTCAGTCATGAACCTTGTAATTTGTCTTGCTTTGTAAACCATTTGAAAAACGATAACATAAGATGATATGTATAGATAAGTGTAAGGTTAAACGAGTAACCAAGTAAAGTGAGTTGAATAAGATACGTGGTTTGTGAAAATAATGTCTTGTGAAGAATGTGTTATTTGTGTAATATGTAATGTGTCTAAACTTAAATGACTTAGATAACGCCACGATATATAATATTATACAAACATTTATATATAGGAAGTACCAGCGGCGTATCCACCATGTTTGTATCATATTACATACGCCACGTTACTCAAATCATTTACCCAAACCAATCCACCATGTAAATTGTTCATGTATAAACCAAATGTCAAGTGTTATTGTGTAAATCATGTCAAATGTTTATGTTCAATGTAAATCATGTAATGTGCATCCCAAAATGTATCATGTATGGTAAGCGAAATGTATCAACTTAAACCATATGTAAAATGCACAAAACAAGTTGTTGAAGTAAAACGTGGTTTAAATCAACGTTATGTTCTGTGGAAAAATGCATGCTCTATTGATACTAACATTTATGCAGTATTGTAAACTATGCATACATCCAAGCCTTGAGACTGCGGCGATAAACCCTTAAACAAATTAAAGGTTTATCTAAGTTATGTATATCGAATTCGGTCATTCCTTCCAATCCTATCAAACCCAGGATTTCAGAAACGGGAGTTGTCAATTCCTATGGTACCACTACCTACTAACGAACGGCGTAGCTAATGTTAATGAATGTATTGTCCCATGTTAAACAAACCAAATATCATAACAAAATGAAGGCATGTGATGTAAACAATTGTACTAAGTATGCTAAGTAAACATACGAAGCAGAAATGTTCATGTAAATCAATGCGCCCATATGCTGAGTAAACATATGCAGCAGAAATGTTCATGTAAATCAATGTGTCCATATGCTGAGTAAACATATGCAACAGAAATGTTCATGTAAATCAATGTGTCCATATGCTGAGTAAACATATGCAACAGAAATGTTCATGTAAATCAATGTGTCCATATGCTGAGTAAACATATGCAACAGAAATGTTCTGTAAATCAAATGTACTAAGTACGCACACAATGGGCATACGTAGCATGAAATGTAATGAAATCGTGTACTATAATGTACTAACAACATAGCAGGCATATGATGTGAAAACATGGAAAACATGAAAGTAACAGATAGGCACATGTGTTTCACCCCAAAACAGTTTGGAAAAACAGTAAAAGAGGGGTTCAATGTACTCACCTGAGATTGCTTTGAGTTCTTGTATAATAATCAAACAATGCTAGATCACGGAATATCATACGGCACCTAATAGGTAGCTATGTTAATATACCGGACCTAAATCGGAAGGATCGAATAGTATGCGGGTTCGTAAACCAAACGAGTATGGAGACTCGTGTAATATGGTTTACAAAGCCTACATACTAAAATGAAACTTAACCTAAGTGCTTGCGACCCATCACGACCCGTTTAGGTAGCTTATGCTACCTCACGCGTCGTTCGCGTAGAACGCGTCTGGAACGCCTAACATCGTGACCACAAGGCATAACCTCGGAAGGTTATAGCTATGGTCACCTAATGTGTTTGGTCGGATCCTAATGATCGACCAAATGGGTCGGGTTCGAAAGTATAAGCGATGGTTTAGATCGCTTACCTTACGACCCTATATAAGCACTAAACTAAAAGTGACGAGCTAAGCATGTTAGAACATGCTTAACTAAGTTTAGAAAACAGGTTTGGCATCAAAGCAAACGGCTTTGACGCTCACAAGTAGTTTGGTTACAAAATACGCAAGAATGCGCATTTTGGCCGAAACTACGACTCGTCACTGAGCCTAGATAACGTGGTAATCAGTAGGTATTGTGACAACTCGTATTTCCAAACCGACCTCTGTACTTTGATGTAACGTTACGTGCCGATGTGATACGTTGATTTAATGATTGTTATGTTATTACGTGCATTATGTGTGTATGTATGTTATGTGAATGTTACACGAACCGAACCGCACAACATGTATCGATCGCACAAGGCCTTTGGGCCTGATTGATTGTGACCGAACTCTTAAGGGCGGCCCATGCATGGGTTCGGCCCACCCACCTTATACACAACACCTAGGGTATTGTAACCATTCCACACTTTTCATCCTCACACACTCAAACCCTACTTGATCTCTCTTCCCTCACGAAACTGACGGCAAGTGTACCCTCCTCACCGAAGCTTTCTTGTAATCGGATCACCCTCTATCTTTCGGTTAGTGTCTTGTTTTATGATTTCGTGTTGATTGATGTTACGATTCCATGTTAGAATGTATGTATAATGATAAGCTAGAACCGATTGATGATGCTTGTTAAACTATTGTTATCGTTCATGTTGTATGAAAACTAAATGGATACATGTAATCGGATTCATACGTGTGCTTTGAAATATGCTCTTTGGATGTTATTCCATAGATCCGAATTGTAGTATTGATCGGTTAGGGGGTCATTATGTTTAATCTGATTGAATGTTATTAAGTTGTGTTCTTGAACTACGATTAGAGTTTGTATGAATTATATGTCACATAGCTTGTTTGAACCGATTAGTTATTGTTCATGCTGCTATCATATTAGGGTTCATATGAAACTGTGATGGAATTGCTTGTTTGATCGATAGTTACTAGAAAAGAAATTGTTAATTTAATAAACTTGGAAAATATTGAGTGTTGTAACCGATCTGCATGAAATCAGGAAATCTGTTACAATTTGATAGTCTCGACACGGTTGCGAGTTGAGACCGTGTGATCTCGACCTAAGCATGATAACCCGAGACCGACATTGCGAGTCCCGTTGCGACTCGAGACCTCACACCGACACACAGCAGCACCAACCGAGACCGAGGTTGCGGGTCCAGTTGCGACTCGAGATCATCCTTGTTGCGACTCGAGACTTCGGAACCAGCCCAACTCGAGACCGCTTGGTCTCGACTCGAGACTGTGAGCACGGGCACCCTATTATTGGACTGTTTAACCTTTTTGGGCCGAGAAGAAAATTGGGCTGTTTATATTGTTTGGGCCGGGGAGTTAGATCGCACAACATGTTGTCGGATCGCACAACATGTTGGGCTGGGGTACTATTGGGCTGATAATTATTTGCACGAGTTGAATGGATTGCTTTGATTATAAACTGTTGACATGATCTGTACGTGCTTGTAACGTGTTAACATACGTGATTCATACGTGCATTACTTGAGTCAAAACCTGACGTGTGTGGTAACCCTGTTAGGACGAGATTGACCACTTTAGTTCAAGGAACCTTTTTGTGTATCTGCCGAGCAAACCAAGGTGAGTTCACACAGCCAAGGCATGGGATTCCCGGGTTGGGAATTGGGTTGGAATGTTTGATATGGAACGATTACTCGTACTTACGCAATCCCTAGACTATAGACCATCGTCCTCAGGATAGTCAGGACACTTACGTAAAACCTACGTAAACTAGTATCTACCATTGTCTCCCGGGTCGGGAGGACACTTACGTAAAACCTACGTAACCTAATACCCACTACTGTCTTCCGGGTCGGAAGGACACTTACGTAAATCCTACGTAAACCCCACGCATACCACTGTCCTCGGGGAAGGGCACTCACGTAAATCCTACGTGACCTAGTACGTATTCCTGTTCTCGGTTTAAGAAGAACACATGGTTGCAAATAGTCTAGTAAGTACCATAATGGGAAGCCCCCATTAGTAAAGATAAACGTGGGAATCCCCCACTAGTAATATATATACAAGGCATGGGAAACCCCCACCATTAGTACATACATGCATGGGAAGCCCCCAAATAGATGAACATACTCATTACTATTTATTACGAACTTATTTTCTGTGAACTCGCTCAACTAGTTGTTGATTATCTGCTGCATGCCTTGCAGGACCTTAGGTACATTATGGAGCTTGCACAGGGAGGAGCAGGTCGTTGTGGGATACGGATCGTGAACAATATTTGAACTTATAACTTATTTTGGGTTTTCATTATTATGCTTCCGCTACTTAAAACAAAGTTTGGTTTGAACATCAATCGTATTAATTCGGGTTTTTGAACTACTTTAACTATTATATGCTTGTTCAATATGATTGGTGGCTTGATCCTGGTCATGTCACGCCTCCAAGCGGTGGTACTCCGCGTGTGGGATTTTGGGGGTGTGACAGATTGGTATCAGAGCCATTGGTTATAGAGAACTCGGTTTTAATATGGGAAAACGTTTTTTATTAAAACCAGACTATAACTAGAACAGTGCTCTCAACGATCCACAACGACGCTTCGCTCCACGTGCAAGACTTGACATCCTAGGTAATAAGGTTTATGTTTATTACCTGCTTGCTAGAAACGTATAGAACTTTGCTCGTAGTACGCTTAGATACACATGACTTTATTACATGAGAATACCTACGTGCTTACACTTTTCTGTCATTGCCCTACTCGCGAACCATTCTCACTTACGCTACTTTTACAATGAAGATCATGTCTGGACGAATTAACATGACTCAAGCCCAGCTAGAGGCTCTCGTTCAAGCTCAAGTTGCTGCGGCACTTGCAGCCGCACAAGCAGGAGGTATATCCTGTGGTTATAGCACACACTAGGATCTTTAGATCCTACACACCTAAACTAGCCCTTGTATCTAAACTTTGTCCTATTCATACACAATAGGTCAGCACGCACAGCAACCTGTCTGCACTTTCAAGAACTTCATGGACTGTCGTCCAAGCACATTTAGTGGCACGGAAGGAGCAGTGGGACTCCTCCACTGGTTTGAAAAGCTCGAGTCAGTGTTCGAGATGTGTGAATGCTCTGAGGCTCGCAGGGTGAAATACGCCACTGGCACGCTAGAAGGAATAGCACTAACTTGGTGGAACGCCCAAGTTCAGATCTTAGGGTTGGCAGCTGCTAACGCCACACCCTGGAATGATTTCAAAGAACTTATCAAACGTGAGTACTGCACAAGGGATGATATTCACAAGTTAGAGAATGAGTTTTATCATCTGAAAATGACGGGGTCAGAGATTGAAGCTTATACGAAACGGTCGAATGAACTGGCCATCTTGTGCCCAACCATGGTAGACCCTCCAATTAAGCGCATCGAGTTGTACCTCAAGGGTCTAGCCTCAGAAATTCAGAGCCATGTTACATCGGCTAACCTCGACAACATTCAAGATATCCAGCGTCTTGCTCATCGCCTCACGGATCAGGCGGTGGAACAGAACAAGTTGCCCAAACGCATCGGTGCTACCACTTCAGCCGCTACTCCCACTACACCCGGTGACAACAAAAGAAAGTGGGATGGGGATTCTAGCAAAGGTTCAGCAACAGTTCAATCTCAAGCTCAGCAGCAGAAGACTGACCACTACCAGAGTCCTAGTCAGCAATCCTCTAGTGGTCATAGACAGAGAAGGTATCAAGGGTTTCACCCCAAGTGTCACAACTGCAACAGACATCACAGCGGCCAGTGCAACAAGGGTCGTTGTCAAAGATGTCTCAAGATGGGTCACGAAGCCAAAGACTGTAGGAGTCCACGGCCTGCAAATCAGAACCAGCAACCGCAACAACCAGCTCCACAGAACCCACAGCAGCAGCAGCCACAGCATGGAAACCGGGGATGTTTCCAGTGTGGGGCTGAAGGTCATTTCAAACGCGATTGCCCTCAACTGAACCAGAACCAGAATCGCAACAACAATCACCAGGGAAATGGTAACAATGGTGGGAACAACAACAATGGTAACGAGGCAAGGGGTCGAGCTTTCGTGCTGGGGCGAGGAGACGCAATGAATGATCCCAATGTGGTTATGGGTAAGTTTCTCCTCGATGATATTTATGTTACTGTTTTGTTTGATTCGGGTGCTGATACAAGTTATATATCGCTAAAAGTCAGTAAATTGTTAAAACGTGCACCAACACCCCTAAACACCAAACATGTAGTAGAATTAGCTAATGGTAAGAGCCTAGAAGCCACGCAAGTAGTCAGGGGCTGTAGTATTGTCTTAGCCGGTCAGGCTTTCTCGATCGACCTTATTCCCATAGTCTTGGGAAGTTTCGATATCGTCATAGGGATGGATTGGTTATCCCAACATCAGGCAGAGATCTTATGTAGTGAGAAGATTATTCGCATTCCCCGTTCTGGTCAAGAACCTCTCGAAGTCCAAGGCGACAAGAGAGGTGCTGTGGTTGGCATCATCTCTTTCTTGAAGGCTCAGACATGTTTGCGGAAGGGTCACACCGCAATCTTGGCACTCGTTTCAGATGCATCAGTGAAGGAAAAGAAACTGGAGGATATTCCAGTAGTACGCGACTACCCTCAGGTGTTTCCTGAAGATTTACCTGGATTACCGCCTCACCGTCAGGTCGAATTTCAAATCGAGCTCGCTCCAGGAGCAGCACCCATAGCTCGCACACCATATCGTCTAGCTCCATCAGAATTGGAAGAATTGTCAAAGCAGCTACAAGAGCTCTTGGAAAAGGGCTTCATTCGTCCAAGCTCTTCGCCATGGGGAACTCCAGTACTATTTGTGAAAAAGAAGGACGGTACCTTCAGAATGTGCATCGACTACCGTGAACTCAACAAGGTGACGGTGAAGAACCGTTATCCTCTTCCACGCATAGACGACTTATTCGACCAGTTGCAAGGGTCGTGCTACTATTCGAAGATAGACCTGAGGTCAGGTTATCATCAGCTGAGAGTCCGGGATGAGGACGTCTCCAAGACAGCCTTCAGAACTCGTTACGGTCACTACGAGTTTCTCGTCATGCCGTTTGGATTAACGAACGCGCCTGCTGTATTTATGGACCTTATGAACAGGGTGTGCAAACCCTATCTTGACAAGTTCGTCATTGTCTTCATCGACGACATTCTGATCTACTCCAAGAGTCAGGAGGAACACGAGCAGCACCTACGTCTCATTTTGGAACTCCTACGGAAGGAACAGCTGTACGCTAAGTTTTCGAAATGTGACTTCTGGCTTCGTGAAGTCCACTTCTTAGGCCACGTAGTGAACAAGGATGGGATCCATGTCGATCCATCCAAGGTGGACTCGATCAGAAACTGGCCTGCACCTCGTACGCCAACGGAAATACGCCAATTCTTGGGTTTGGCGGGTTACTACAGATGGTTTATTAAAGACTTTTCAAAGATTGCTCAGCCGCTTACACTACTAACACAGAAAGGTGTCACCTACCATTGGGGCAACACGCAGGAAACTGCTTTTCAGCACCTAAAGGATAGACTTTGCAGTGCACCTATCCTCTCTTTGCCAGAGGGCACGGACGATTTTGTAGTATACTGTGATGCATCCATCCAGGGTCTTGGATGTGTGTTGATGCAGCGCGACAAGGTTATTGCTTATGCTTCGCGCCAACTTAAGATTCATGAACGGAACTACACGACGCACGATTTAGAGCTGGGAGCTGTTGTGTTCGCGCTTAAGATATGGCGACACTACCTGTACGGTACCAAGTGCACAATTTACACCGATCACAGAAGTCTCGAGCATATTCTTAAGCAAAAGGATTTGAACATGCGTCAACGAAGATGGGTTGAACTACTGAATGATTACGAATGCGCCATCAAGTACCATCCAGGCAAAGCCAATGTTGTGGCTGACGCCCTCAGTCGGAAAGACACTTTACCTCGGCGCGTGCGAGCGCTACAGCTTACGATTCAGTCTAGCCTTCCTACACAGATACGAAATGCTCAGGTAGAAGCATTGAAACCCGAAAATGTCAAAGCTGAAGCCTTACGCGGCTCACGACAACGAATGGAACAGAAGGCAGACGGCGCCTACTATGTAACGGGGCGTATTTGGGTCCCACTTTATGGCGGTTTACGCGAACTTGTGATGGATGAAGCACACAAGTCTCGCTACTCGGTACATCCAGGGTCGGATAAAATGTACCACGACATCAGAACTACATACTGGTGGCCTAGTATGAAGGCCCACATCGCTACCTATGTCAGCAAATGCTTGACCTGTGCGAGAGTCAAGGTCGAATACCAGAAACCAACAGGTCTACTTCAGCAACCTACGATACCGCAGTGGAAATGGGAAGAAATTTCAATGGATTTTGTTACAGGCCTACCTAGATCCCAGCGGGGAAATGATACCATATGGGTGATCGTGGATCGACTCACCAAGTCTGCACACTTCCTAGCTATAAAGGAAACGGATAAGTTCTCCACTCTCGCAGACATCTATCTTAAGGAAGTTGTTTCGAGGCACGGAGTGCCCACTTCCATCATTTCGGATCGGGATGCACGATTCATGTCAGAACTATGGCAAGCGATGCACAAATCTTTCGGCTCACGGTTAGACATGAGCACAGCGTATCACCCTCAGACGGATGGGCAGTCTGAGCGTACGATCCAAACTCTCGAAGACATGCTTCGGGCATGCGTTATAGACTTCGGCAACGGCTGGGAGAAGCACCTCCCTTTGGTGGAGTTCTCATATAATAACAGTATCACACCAGCATACAAGCCGCTCCATTCGAGGCATTGTACGGACGTAAATGCCGGTCACCTCTCTGTTGGGCAGAGGTGGGGGATAGTCAAATTACGGGTCCAGAGATTGTAGTGGACGCCACAGAAAAGATAGCACAGATACGACAACGCATGGCGGCAGCACGCGACCGTCAGAAAGCCTACGCGGACAAGCGTAGAAAGCCGTTGGAATTTCAGGTCGGGGACCGGGTTTTACTTAAAGTCTCACCCTGGAAGGGTGTGGTACGTTTTGGCAAACGGGGCAAACTAAATCCACGGTATGTCGGACCATTTGAGATCATTGAGAAAATCGGCAAAGTGGCCTACAAGCTAAACTTACCAGCTGAACTAGGTGCAGTTCACAATGTCTTTCATATGTCAAATCTGAAGAAGTGCCTGTCAGATGAGACCCTTATCTTACCTTTTAAGGAACTCACTATCGACGAGCGGTTGTAGTTCGTCGAGGAACCTGTAGAAATCACGGACCGGGATGTTAAGGTCCTCAAAAACAAGAGAATCCCTCTTGTCCGAGTTCGTTGGAACTCCAAACGTGGCCCAAAGTACACCTGGGAACGCGAAGACAGGATGACAGAAAAGTACCCCTAGTTATTCGGAACCAATGCAACCACTACTGAGGCTGAAGCTACTACTGCGGAATTTCGGGACGAAATTCCAGATCAACGGGGGGAGGATGTGACACCCCAGGAAAACCAGTGAACGATACAACTTACCTAGCTTCCTCAGTGAGTGCATACCAAATTTCGGGACGAAATTTCTTTTTAGTTGGGGATAATGTGACAACTCGTATTTCCAAACCGACCTCTGTACTTTGATGTAACGTTACGTGCCGATGTGATACGTTGATTTAATGAATGTTATGTTATTACGTGCATTATGTGTGTATGTATGTTATGTGAATGTTACACGAACCGAACCGCACAACATGTATCGATCGCACAAGGCCTTTGGGCCGGATTGATTGTGACCGAACTCTTAAGGGCGGCCCATGCATGGGTTCGGCCCACCCACCTTATACACAACACCTAGGGTATTGTAACCATTCCACACTTTTCATCCTCACACACTCAAACCCTACTTGATCTCTCTTCCCTCACGAAACTGACGGCAAGCGTACCCTCCTCACCGAAGCTTTCTTGTAATCGGATCACCCTCTATCTTTCGGTTAGTGTCTTGTTTTATGATTTCGTGTTGATTGATGTTACGATTCCATGTTAGAATGTATGTATAATGATAAGCTAGAACCGATTGATGATGCTTGTTAAACTATTGTTATCGTTCATGTTGTATGAAAACTAAATGGATACATGTAATCGGATTCATACGTGTGCTTTGAAATATGCTCTTTGGATGTTATTCCATAGATCCGAATTGTAGTATTGATCGGTTAGGGGGTCATTATGTTTAATCTGATTGAATGTTATTAAGTTGTGTTCTTGAACTACGATTAGAGTTTGTATGAATTACATGTCACATAGCTTGTTTGAACCGATTAGTTATTGTTCATGCTGCTATCATATTAGGGTTCATATGAAACTGTGATGGAATTGCTTGTTTGATCGATAGTTACTAGAAAAGAAATTGTTAATTTAGTAAACTTGGAAACTATTGAGTGTTGTAACCGATCTGCATGAAATCAGGAAATCTGTTACAATTTGATAGTCTCGACACGGTTGCGAGTCGAGACCGTGTGATCTCGACCTAAGCATGATAACCCGAGACCGACATTGCGAGTCCCGTTGCGACTCGAGACCTCACACCGACACACAGCAGCACCAACCGAGACCGAGGTTGCGGGTCCAGTTGCGACTCGAGATCATCCTTGTTGCGACTCGAGACTTCGGAACCAGCCCAACTCGAGACCGCTTGGTCTCGACTCGAGACTGTGAGCACGGGCACCCTATTATTGGACTTTTTAACCTTTTTGGGCCGAGAAGAAGATTGGGCTGTTTATATTGTTTGGGTCGGGGAGTTAGATCGCACAACATGTTGTCAGATCGCACAACATGTTGGGCTGGGGTACTATTGGGCGGATAATTATTTGCACGAGTTGAATGGATTGCTTTGATTATAAACTGTTGACATGATCTATACGTGCTTGTAACGTGTTAACATACGTGATTCATACGTGCATTACTTGAGTCAAAACCTGACGTGTGTGGTAACCCTGTTAGGACGAGATTGACCACTTTAGTTCAAGGAACCTTTTTGTGTATCTGCCGAGCAAACCAAGGTGAGTTCACACAGCCAAGGCATGGGATTCCCGGGTTGGGAATTGGGTTGGAATGTTTGATATGGAACGATTACTCGTACTTACGCAATCCCTAGACTATAGACCATCGTCCTCAGGATAGTCAGGACACTTACGTAAAACCTACGTAAACTAGTATCTACCATTGTCTCCCGGGTCGGGAGGACACTTACGTAAAACCTACGTAACCTAATACCCACTACTGTCTTCCGGGTCGGAAGGACACTTACGTAAATCCTACGTATACCCCACGCGTACCACTGTCCTCGGGGAAGGGCACTCACGTAAATCCTACGTGACCTAGTACGTATTCCTGTTCTCGGTTTAAGAAGAACACATGGTTGCAAATAGTCTAGTAAGTACCATAATGGGAAGCCCCCATTAGTAAAGATAAACATGGGAATCCCCCACTAGTAATATATATACAAGGCATGGGAAACCCCCACCATTAGTACATACATGCATGGGAAGCCCCCAAATAGATGAACATACTCATTACTATTACGAACTTATTTTCTGTGAACTCGCTCAACTAGTTGTTGATTATCTGCTGCATGCCTTGCAGGACCTTAGGTACATTATGGAGCTTGCACAGGGAGGAGCAGGTCGTTGTGGGATACGGATCGTGAACGATATTTGAACTTATAACTTATTTTGGGTTTTCATTATTATGCTTCCGCTACTTAAAACAAAGTTTGGTTTGAACATCAATCGTATTAATTCGGGTTTTTGAACTACTTTAACTATTATATGCTTGTTCAATATGATTGGTGGCTTGATCCTGGTCATGTCACGCCTCCAAGCGGTGGTACTCCCCGTGTGGGATTTTGGGGGTGTGACAGGTATGGTCACTATGGACCATAACCATCGTGATCACGCTCACGTTATGAAGTTCCAACGAACTTCGCATCGACCATAAGCTGGTCAATGCAGAAAGTCAACAAAACGTCGACTTTCGGACTCGAAAAGCGAATAAAAGAACGAAAGAATACTTACGGAGGGTCCCCGAATGCTAATCTAGACCAAAATGGCTCAGGTATGAAACAATGGTTCCAACTTAGAGCCTTAAGATCAGATTGTGTGGGTTTTGAGCAAAATGGGGGGGTATTTATAGGAAAAATGGAACCGTTAGGATCGTTTTTGTCACACCCCGACCACGTAAAACATCAAATCGTGGCGGAAACGTCGGGGAGTGTTGTAACAGAATTATTGTTTCACAACCATGGCATTTAAAGTATTATCTTATTCATCACCCGAGGGTGGAATTCATTGTTCAAACAAGAACCATCAAGCCACATTGTCTTAAAACTACAGAAATAAAGAGCACATGACGAAATTAAACTACGTCTAGTTTTGTTTTATGTCACTAAGGCCCAAGTCCACCCTAGCGTGTCACGATCATCCTACGCATTTGCTCCTGAAACACATGTGAAAATAAAGTACGTTAGCATAAAAATGCCAGTGAGTAACATAGGTTTTGTGAAAATAGGATTCATGACTTAGGTTTTAGAAAAGGGTTGTTTAACAAAGTCAGTCATGATCCTTGTAACATGTTTTGTTTTATAAATCATTTGAAAAGCGATGATAAAGTAGATGATATGTGAAAAAGTAATGTAAGGTTAAATGAATAACTAAGTAAAATGAGTTTGTATATATATTTATCGAACAGTGTTGTAAAACAATGTCTTATGAAAAATGTGTTATTTGTAAGAAAAATGATTAAGTCCAAGTTGAATGACTTAAATAAACCACCCAATGAAAGTTGCCCATGTCTAAACCATTTGCCCAATGTTATTGTGAAAACCATGTCAAAATGTATATATATCAATATCAACATTGTCTATGTCAAATATCAATCATGTAATGTGTAATCAAAATGTCAATGTATGGTTAGTGAAATATGTATCAACTAAACCATAGGAAAAATGCACAAAACAGTGTATTGAAGTAAAACATGGTTTAATCAACGCTATGTTTTGTGGAAAATGCACGCTATAATGAATACAAACATTTATGCGGTATTGTGAAAATGCATACATTCAAGCCTTGCAACTGTGGTGATAAACCTTTAAACAAATTAAAGGTCTATCTGTCTAAATGTTTTAATCGAATTCGGTCATTCCTTCCAATCCAAACATACCCAGGATTTCAGGAATGGGAGTTGTCAATTCCTATGGTACCATTACCTACTAACGAGCGACGTGATCAATGTTAATGAATGTATATTGTCCCACTTAAACAAACCAAATGTCATACCCAAAATGTAAGCATGAAAATGTCATGTAAAACAAATGCACTAAGTATGATGAACATACATAGCGTGAAAATGTCATGTAAAAACAAATGTACTAAGTATAATGAACATACATAGCGTGAAAATGTCATGTAAAACAAATGTATTAATGAACATAGCAAGTATATGATATGAAAGCATGAAAAGAATGAAAGTAACAAGTAGGCACATGTGTTTCACCCCAAAATGTTTGGAAAACAGTAAAAGAGGGGACTATGTACTCACTTGAGATTGCTTAGAAGTCGTAGAACAACCACCAAGCAATGCTAGAAGATCACGGAATCAAACAGCACCTATAAAGGCACCTACATTAATAAACGGACCTATCGGAGGATCGGGTAGTACGAGGGTTCGCAAACCAAATAAGTGTGGGAACTTATGTAATATGGTTTGACAAAGCCTACATACTAAAACGAAACTTATCCTAAGTGCTTTTGACCCGTTACGACCCGCTTAGGTAGCTTATGCTACTTTAACGCGTCGTTTGCGTAAAACGCGCTTGAAACGCCTAACTAGCCCTATGACAAGCAAGATATGCCTTAACACACTTAATATTGTTGCTAAATCAGTTTAGGTGTCAAAATTTATGTTACATAAGTTTAAAATGAATTTTAGTGTAAAAAGGGCATTTTGGTAATTTACCTAAAGCATAAGAACCACTTGTCATACAACTACTCAAATGGCGTGACCATAAGGTATAACCTTGAAAGGTTATTCCCTATACACTATGGTCACCTAATGTGTTTGGTCGGATCCTAATGATCGACCAAATGGGTCGGGTTCGTAAGTATAAGCGATTGATTAGATCGCTTACCCTTACGACCCTAAACAAGCACAAAACTAAAAGCGACGAGCTAAACATGCTAGAACATGTTTAGAAAACAGGTTTTGGTATTAAAACAAACGGTTTTAATACCCTAAAGTAGTTTGGTTACAAAATGCGCAAGAAAACGCATTTTGACCGAAACTACGGCTCGTCACTAAGCCTAGATAACGTGGTAATCAGTAGGTATAGTCGCTAGGGACTATAACCAACGTGATTACGCTCACGTTATGAAGTTCAAACGAACTTCGCATTGACCATAAACTGGTCAATGCAGAAAGTCAAACAAAGTTTGACTTTCGGACTCGAAAAGCAATAAAAGAACGAAAGAATACTTACAACGGGTCCCCGCAAGATTGAATTCCGAGTACTCTCAGGTATGAAGTGTCAAAGCACCCCAACTTAGAGAGCAACCTCTGAATTCAAGTGTGAGGGAAATGGGCAAGACATGGATGGGTATATATAGGATTTGGTGAACCGTTAAGATCGTTCCTCGCAAAGCGTGCTTCGATCTTGGCCATCCATGTGTACCCATAGTTTTTAAAAACCATTTGAGCCCATTATTTCAGTCCCCTGATTCGAAAATACCATTTGCAATGGGTTTTTGAGTGCATAACAGCTGTTAGCAGCTGTTAAAACTGTTTTTGCAGTTCTGTGGACCTGACGCGGCCCGCCTAAGGATTGCATGAATGTTCACGCGGGCCGCCTGGGCAAAGTTTGACAGATTTGTCAGTTTTGGTCCCTGCAGCTTAGAAACATGCGTTTCGGCCCATTTTTGACACGTTTAAGCCCCGTTAACCTCATTTCAAGGCTCTAAAATGAAGTTAAAGTATAGGGGACTCAAAACATGCTCAAAAATATCTCGGATGTCGGTTCGTTTGGTCGTACGATCGCGATGTTCGCTTAATTACGACGGAATGCGCATAAGCGCGAAAAATTATCCAAATTGCGCGACGAATGGATTTTTCTCATGCCAAACATTAAAACATAATATTTTAATGCTTACATAAATTTTTGGATGTCCGGAAGTAATCAGAACGTAAGATATGCGCGAAAGTGCAAACTTATGCACTTTTTGACACTTTTAGTCCATGAATGAGCATAAAGTTTATTTTAGCACACCGAACCCCTCAAAGCCTATTTCTAAGCTATGTAAAGGATATTTAAGGTGTGTTTAACTTATGATCATGTTCCGGAATGTTCGTTACAGTTCAAATCGGCATACTTTCGCAGTTTGTCAATTTTAGTCCCTGTAAGCGAATTAACTGAATTTTGCCATACCAAAGCCTTCGAAACTTATTTCTAAGTTATGTAAAGGTTATTTAAGGTATGTTAAGCATAAAATGATGTTCCAGAGTATTTGTTGCATATAACTGATTACGTTTTCGTACCAGTTTGCGTAAAATTCTCCAGAAAGCGATATAGAGTTTGAAATCGAATAAAGCCAAAACATGAAAAACATCAAACATGAATAAACAAACATTGGGATCAAATAACTTTATTTCATTGATAACCGAACTGTTTACAATGATTACAAGCACAAATGTCACAGTCTCCCCTACTTGTGGGAATTTCGTCCCGAAATTCGTTTAGAGGAAACTCGTGGGAATAGATGTGGATACTTCGCCTTCATTTGATCTTCACGTTCCCAAGTAAACTCAGGTCCACGTTTAGATTCCCAGCGAACTTTAACCAACGGAATGCGCTTGCGTTTAAGCCATTTGACTTCACGATCCATAATTTCCACAGGTTTCTCAACAAAATGTAGTGTTTTATCAACACGAATTTCGTCAAGTGGTATGTGGAGGTTCTCATCAGCTAAACACCTTTTGAGGTTGGATACGTGAAAGGTTGGATGAACATTTCCAAGTTCAGGAGGCAATTGAAGTCTGTAGGCTACCTTACCGATTCTTTCAACGATCTGGAATGGTCCAACGTATCTAGGTGCAAGTTTTCCTTTCTTTCCAAATCTGATCACACCTTTCCAAGGTGAGACCTTAAGTAATACTCGATCACCGACTTGAAAATCCAAGGGCTTGCGTTTTAGGTCCGCGTAACTCTTTTGACGGCTTCGAGCTGCCTGTAAGTTATCACGAACTTTCTTTACCTTGTCAGTTGTGTGACAACTCGAAATTCCAAGATTTGATTTCATAGGTATTACACGAACATGTATTGACTAATTGCTTAATTGCACATTTGATTGCCATATTGTGAAACTTGTATTATGTGTTAACTAGTTAGTATGATACATGGCCCAACTTTCGAAGGATGTCCCTCGAAACATGATGCATGAATCGAAGGATGTCGAAACACATCCTTCGATCCGAAAGATCATCCTTCGGAATGATGAATCACGAAACATATCCTTCGATATGTTTCGGCCCAGCTATTCTAATGGGCTTGGCCCATTTCTGTGATATGTTTAAATACGTGAATGCATGTTAGACAACAGTTAGTTTCCGGAAAACCCTAGTTCCATTGTGTGTGTTACGGCATATAGCAGGCATATAGCAGACCTACTCTCTGTTCGAAGGAATTCATTCCGTAATCCAGATTTCCGGTTAGTGTGTGGTGTTGTTTACGATGCTTTGATTTCACGATGCTTTGATTCCATGATTTATCTATTGTCTTGCAATCTATCATTGTATGTTAATCGGATATGCATGATTATCGGATCCGTTTTGATGATGTTCAATGATAATATTTTATGAATCGGTTATGATAAACCGGATATGTATGTTAGATAGTTGAACCAAATGATGATTATGTTTACATGACACATAGATGACGATTCGGATTGGTTGATGATTGATTTTGTTACCGTTAAATGATTTCTAGGAATGATAGTAACTGTCGTAGATGATCTTGTGCCTTCTGTGTAATGTAACTGATGTGATGATGATTGTTAATGATGATGACGGCTGTAGATGATTAGGGTTTCTGTTTCTGTGATATTCGTAACTGATGGTGATATACGTAACTGTTGATTGATCGAAAGATGCTTGTAGTCGAAACATAGTTGTGACCGAAAGATATCTGTTGACCGAAAGATATCTGTTGACCGAAAGATATCTGTTGACCGAAAGATATCTGTTGACCGAAAGATACCTGTTGACCGAAAGATATGTGTGTGATCGAAAGATGACATAGGATTCGGAACATAACATTGGCCCGAAGGATAATTGTGGTAATTGTTTCCGAAAGATAATTGTGATTACTGTTGTCGAAAGATGGTGACTGGATTCGAAGGATGTTAGGGATTATGAACATACTTTGACTGATTGAACATATGTTGAATTAATTGTCATGCCATGCTTGGTGGTGAACATATTCGTGTAATACTACGTGTTGTGCCGATATGCAAACTGACTGCTATGTGAACAATTAACTGCATGCGTACAATTTCGAACATGAACTGATTTGTTATACGTGCATACACTAGGACGTGATTAATTACTTGTGAGTGCATAACTTAGCATACCGAGCAAACCAAGGTGAGTTCACACTCCTACTAAGGCATGGGATTCCCGGGTTGTGGGAATGGGTTAAAGGTTGTTATTGAAAGGAACGTACATATGCTTTACTAGACTGTCACCTATCATGTCCTCGGATGTCAGGACGGTTACGTAGGTTGGGGTAACACCTACGGGTTCACATGCCATTCTATCCTCGGTTACGAAGGATACGCACGTAAAACCTACGTGTACGCATTACTTACTCCTATCCTCGGTTACGAAGGATACGCACGTAAAACCTACGTGTACGCATTACTTACTCCTATCCTCAGGTTACGAAGGATACGTGCGTAAAACCTACGCACACTTTATACACACTTCTGTTCTCGGACGAAGAACAGGGATAATAATACGAACAGTCTAGTGGTCACTTAACATGGGAAGCCCCCACCAGCATAACTTACTATCGGCCCTGTAGAGCCACCTGTTACTTACTGTTACACATTTACTTACTGTGAACTCGCTCAACTAGTTTGTTGACCATTCTGTTACATGCCTTGCAGATCGTTAGGTACTTGGAGCTTGCACTGGAGAAGCGGGTCGTTGTGGACAAGGATTCGTGGTCTCTATGCTGAATTATTATAACATTTGAACTATTTACTAGTGTTGGATTATTACTATGCTTCCGCTACACTTTAAAACAATAACATGTTTTGAACACCTTTTGTATTGAACGGATGGTTTTCTTTTATCTTACCTGATACTATATGCATGTTCAATATGATTGGTGGCTTGATCCTGGTCAGTCACGCTCCCAAGCGGTGATACTCCGCAGGTGGATTTTGGGGGTGTGACAGATTGGTATCAGAGCCATTGGTTATAGAGAACTTGGTTTTAATATGGGAAAACGTTTTTATTAAAACCAGACTATAACCAGAACAGTGCTCTCAACGATCCACAACGACGCTTCGCTCCACGTGCAAGACTCAACTCCCTAGGTAATAAGGTTTATGTTTATTACCTACATGCTAGAATTTGCACAGAACTTTGCTCGTAGTATGCTTACATTACTTGCTCACAACTTGACATTGCATGAGAATACTTATGTGCTTACACTCTTCTGTCATCGCACTATCCGCGAACCTTTCTCACTTATGTTGCCTTTGATGTGAAGATCAATGGCCGCACGAATTACCATGACTCAAGCCCAGCTAGAGGCTCTCGTTGCTGCGGCAGTTGCAGCCGCCCAAGCAGGTAGTATATCCTGCGGTATAGATTCATACAAGGATCTTTAGATCCTACAATAATTCTCGTATTTAACCTTGTCCTATTCGTACACAATAGGTCAACCCGCTCAGCAACAACCTGCGTGTACCTTCAAGACTTTCATGGACTGTCGTCCTAGCTCGTTCAGTGGCACGGAGGGGGCAGTTGGACTCCTCCACTGGTTTGAAAAGCTCGAGTCGGTTTTCGAAATGTGTGAATGCCCTGAGGCTCGCAGGGTGAAGTTCGCCACTGGCACACTTGAAGGGATTGCGCTCACTTGGTGGAACGCACAAGTGCAGATCTTAGGGTTGGCAGCTGCTAACGCCACACCTTGGAATGAATTCAAAGAACTGATCAAGAGGGAATACTGTACTAGAGAAGACATTCACAAGTTGGAGGACGAGTTGTATAACTTGAAAATGGTTGGTTCGGAAATCGAAGCTTACACCAAAAGATCGAATGAGTTGGCTGTGTTGTGCCCAACTATGGTAGATCCTCCATACAAGCGAATTGAGTTGTATCTCAAGGGGCTCGCGTCAGAGATTCAGAGCCACGTAACGTCGGCTAACCTCAACAACATCCAGGAAATCCAGCGTCTCGCTCATCGCATCACAGATCAGGCAGTAGACCAGGGCAAACTGCCAAAGCGTATCAGTGCTACCGCTACTGCTACTACTACACTTGCTACTCCCAGCGAAAGTAAGAGAAAGTGGGAGGGGGATTCAAGCAAAGCATCAGTTTCGGTTCAGTCCCAGAATCAGCAGCGAAAGACGGACAGTTACCAAAGTCCCAGTCAGCACTCATCGAGCAGCCACAGACAGTATCGCGGAAATCTCCCAAAGTGTAACAACTGCAACAGGCATCACAGCGGCCAGTGCAATAAGGGCCGTTGTCAAAGGTGTTTAAAGATGGGTCACGAGGTCAAAGATTGTAGAAGCGCTCGCCCTGCAAATCAGAATCAGCAGCCTCAGCAACCAGCTCCACAGAATCAGCAGAATCAGCAACAGGGCAACAGGGGGTGTTATAAGTGTGGGGCTGAAGGTCACTTCAAACGCGATTGCCCACAGTTGAACCAGAACCGCAACAACAACCATCAGGGCAACGGGAACCATAACAATAATGGGGGCAACAACAACAACAACAACAACAACAACAACAACGGCAATGAAGCTCGTGGTCGAGCATTTGTGTTGGGTCGAGGTGATGCAGTGAATGATCCCAATGTGGTTATGGGTAAGTTTCTTCTCGACGATATTTATGTTACTGTCTTATTTGATTCGGGTGCTGATACAAGCTATATGTCATTGAAAATGAGTAACTTATTAAAACGTACACCAACACCTCTAGACACTAAACACGTCGTAGAACTAGCGAATGGTAAAAGTGTAGAAGCCGCTCATGTAGTCAAGGGTTGTAGCATTGTTCTGGCGGGTCAGACTTTCACGATTGATCTCATACCCATAGTCTTGGGTAGCTTCGACGTCGTCATCGGCATGGATTGGTTATCTCAACATCACGCAGAGATCTTATGCAAGGAAAAAGTTATTCGTATTCCTCGCTCCAGTCAAGAACCTCTCGAAGTTCAGGGCGACAAGAGTGGTGCTGTGGTTGGCATCATCTCTTACCTGAAGGCGCAGAAATGTTTACGAAAGGGGCATACTGCCATTCTGGCTCTCGTTACTGATGCATCGGCAAAGGAAAAGAAGCTGGAGGATATCCCAGTTGTACGTGACTTCCCTCAGGTGTTTCCTGAAGATTTACCTGGTTTACCTCCTCATCGTCAAGTCGAGTTTCAGATGGAGTTAACTCCTGGAGCAACACCAATAGCCCGCGCACCGTATCGTTTAGCTCCAACCGAACTGGAAGAACTGTCGAAGCAGCTGCAAGAGCTCTTGGAAAAGGGCTTTATTCGTCCAAGCTCTTCGCCTTGGGGAGCTCCAGTGTTATTTGTGAAGAAGAAAGACGGTACGTTCAGGATGTGCATCGACTACCGTGAACTCAACAAGGTGACGGTGAAGAACCGTTATCCTCTTCCACGCATAGATGACTTATTCGACCAGTTGCAAGGGTCGTGTTACTTTTCCAAGATCGATTTGAGGTCAGGGTATCATCAGCTGAGAGTCCGGGATGAGGACGTCTCCAAAACTGCTTTCAGAACTCGTTATGGTCACTACGAGTTTCTGGTCATGCCATTCGGGCTTACAAACGCACCTGCAGTCTTCATGGATCTTATGAACAGGGTGTGCAAACCGTATCTCGACAAGTTCGTCATCGTTTTCATCGACGACATTTTGATTTACTCCAAGAGTCAGGAGGAGCACGAGCAGCATCTACGTATTATCTTGGAACTTCTTCGAAAAGAGCAACTGTATGCAAAGTTTTCTAAATGCGACTTCTGGCTTCGTGAAGTCCACTTCTTAGGCCATGTGGTAAACAAGGATGGGATTCATGTCGATCCATCCAAGGTTGATTCAATCAGAAACTGGCCAGCACCGCGTACACCGACAGAAATACGCCAATTCTTGGGTTTGGCGGGTTACTACAGGCGATTTATTAAAGACTTCTCAAAGATCGCGCAACCACTCACTATGCTTACACAGAAAGGTGTCGTTTACAGATGGGGTAATGCACAGGAGACCGCTTTTCAGTACTTAAAGGATAGGCTTTGCAGCGCACCTATTCTTTCATTGCCAGAGGGCACAGATGACTTCGTGGTATACTGTGATGCATCCATCCAGGGTCTTGGATGTGTGTTGATGCAACGTGATAAAGTGATAGCCTACGCTTCGCGGCAACTCAAGGTTCATGAACGGAACTACACGACGCACGATTTAGAGCTGGGAGCTGTTGTTTTCGCGCTTAAGATATGGCGACACTACCTGTACGGTACCAAGTGCACGATTTACACCGATCACAGGAGTCTCGAGCATATTCTAAAGCAAAAGGATTTGAATATGCGTCAACGGAGATGGGTTGAACTTCTGAACGACTACGAATGCGCCATCAAGTATCATCCAGGCAAGGCCAATGTTGTGGCTGATGCCCTCAGTCGGAAAGACTCTCTACCTAAGCGCGTGCGAGCGCTACAGCTTACCATTCAGTCCAGTCTTCCTGCACAGATACGAGCAGCTCAGATAGAAGCACTAAAACCCGAAAACGTCAAGGCTGAAGCCTTGCGCGGTTCAAGGCAACAAATGGAACAAAAGGAAGACGGCGCCTACTATGTAACGGGGCGTATTTGGGTCCCACTTTATGGCGGTTTACGCGAACTTGTAATGGATGAAGCTCACAAGTCTCGCTACTCGGTACATCCAGGGTCGGATAAAATGTACCACGACATCAGCACTACTTATTGGTGGCCTAGTATGAAGGCCCACATCGCCACCTATGTTGGCAAATGCTTAACCTGTGCGAGAGTCAAGGTTGAATATCAGAAACCAGCTGGTCTACTTCAGCAGCCTAAGATACCACAATGGAAATGGGAAGAAATTTCCATGGATTTTGTTACCGGTCTGCCTAGATCTCAGCGCGGGAACGATACAATATGGGTCATAGTTGATCGACTCACCAAGTCTGCACACTTCCTACCGATCAAGGAAACGGATAAGTTCTCCACTCTCGCAGACGTTTATCTTAAAGAAGTTGTTTCGAGGCACGGAGTGCCCACTTCTATTATTTCGGATCGCGATGCACGATTCACGTCAGAGCTTTGGCAAGCGATGCACAAATCTTTCGGCTCACGATTAGACATGAGCACAGCATATCATCCTCAGACAGATGGGCAGTCTGAGCGAACTATTCAAACTCTAGAAGACATGCTTCGAGCGTGTGTTATCGATTTCGGCAACGGCTGGGAAAAACATCTCCCTCTGGTGGAGTTCTCGTACAATAACAGTTACCATACCAGCATTCAAGCCGCTCCATTCGAGGCATTGTACGGACGTAAATGCCGGTCACCTCTCTGTTGGGCAGAGGTGGGGGATAGTCAGATTACGGGTCCAGATATTGTTGTGGACGCCACAGAAAAGATAGCACAGATACGTCAACGCATGGCGGCAGCACGCGACCGTCAGAAAGCCTACGCGGATAAGCGTAGAAAACCATTGGAATTTGAGGTCGGGGACCGGGTTTTATTGAAAGTTTCACCCTGGAAGGGTGTGGTACGTTTTGGCAAACGGGGCAAACTAAATCCGCGGTACGTCGGACCATTCGAAATTTCAGAAAAGATTGGCAAGGTAGCCTACAAGTTGAACCTACCAGCTGAACTCGGTGCAGTTCACAATGTATTTCACGTGTCAAATCTGAAGAAGTGCCTGTCAGATGAGACCCTCATAGTTCCTTTTAAGGAACTCACTATCGACGAGCGGTTGCAGTTCGTCGAGGAACCAGTTGAAATCACGGACCGGGATGTTAAGGTCCTCAAACACAAGAGAATCCCTCTTGTTCGAGTTCGTTGGAACTCCCAGCGTGGCCCGGAGTATACATGGGAACGCGAAGATCAGATGAAAGAAAAGTACCCCCAGCTATTCGAAACCAATGCATCCACTTCTGAGGCTGAAGCTACTACTACTGAATTTCGGGACGAAATTCCAAATCAACGGGGGGATGATGTGACACCCCAGGAAAACCAGTGAACGATACCTAGCTTCCTCAGTAAGTGCGTACCAAATTTCGGGACGAAATTTCTTTTAAGTTGGGGATAATGTGACAACTCGAAATTCCAAGATTTGATTTCATACGTATTACACGAACATGTATTGACTAATTGCTTAATTGCACATTTGATTGCCATATTGTGAAACTTGTATTATGTGTTAACTAGTTAGTATGATACATGGCCCAACTTTCGAAGGATGTCCCTCGAAACATGATGCATGAATCGAAGGATGTCGAAACACATCCTTCGATCCGAAAGATCATCCTTCGGAATGATGAATCACGAAACATATCCTTCGATATGTTTCGGCCCAGCTATTCTAATGGGCTTGGCCCATTTCTGTGATATGTTTAAATACGTGAATGCATGTTAGACAACAGTTAGTTTCCGGAAAACCCTAGTTCCATTGTGTGTGTTACGGCATATAGCAGGCATATAGCAGACCTACTCTCTGTTCGAAGGAATTCATTCCGTAATCCAGATTTCCGGTTAGTGTGTGGTGTTGTTTACGATGCTTTGATTTCACGATGCTTTGATTCCATGATTTATCTATTGTCTTGCAATCTATCATTGTATGTTAATCGGATATGCATGATTATCGGATCCGTTTTGATGATGTTCAATGATAATATTTTATGAATCGGTTATGATAAACCGGATATGTATGTTAGATAGTTGAACCAAATGATGATTATGTTTACATGACACATAGATGACGATTCGGATTGGTTGATGATTGATTTTGTTACCGTTAAATGATTTCTAGGAATGATAGTAACTGTCGTAGATGATCTTGTGCCTTCTGTGTAATGTAACTGATGTGATGATGATTGTTAATGATGATGACGGCTGTAGATGATTAGGGTTTCTGTTTCTGTGATATTCGTAACTGATGGTGATATACGTAACTGTTGATTGATCGAAAGATGCTTGTAGTCGAAACATAGTTGTGACCGAAAGATATCTGTTGACCGAAAGATATCTGTTGACCGAAAGATATCTGTTGACCGAAAGATATCTGTTGACCGAAAGATACCTGTTGACCGAAAGATATGTGTGTGATCGAAAGATGACATAGGATTCGGAACATAACATTGGCCCGAAGGATAATTGTGGTAATTGTTTCCGAAAGATAATTGTGATTACTGTTGTCGAAAGATGGTGACTGGATTCGAAGGATGTTAGGGATTATGAACATACTTTGACTGATTGAACATATGTTGAATTAATTGTCATGCCATGCTTGGTGGTGAACATATTCGTGTAATACTACGTGTTGTGCCGATATGCAAACTGACTGCTATGTGAACAATTAACTGCATGCGTACAATTTCGAACATGAACTGATTTGTTATACGTGCATACACTAGGACGTGATTAATTACTTGTGAGTGCATAACTTAGCATACCGAGCAAACCAAGGTGAGTTCACACTCCTACTAAGGCATGGGATTCCCGGGTTGTGGGAATGGGTTAAAGGTTGTTATTGAAAGGAACGTACATATGCTTTACTAGACTGTCACCTATCATGTCCTCGGATGTCAGGACGGTTACGTAGGTTGGGGTAACACCTACGGGTTCACATGCCATTCTATCCTCGGTTACGAAGGATACGCACGTAAAACCTACGTGTACGCATTACTTACTCCTATCCTCGGTTACGAAGGATACGCACGTAAAACCTACGTGTACGCATTACTTACTCCTATCCTCAGGTTACGAAGGATACGTGCGTAAAACCTACGCACACTTTATACACACTTCTGTTCTCGGACGAAGAACAGGGATAATAATACGAACAGTCTAGTGGTCACTTAACATGGGAAGCCCCCACCAGCATAACTTACTATCGGCCCTGTAGAGCCACCTGTTACTTACTGTTACACATTTACTTACTGTGAACTCGCTCAACTAGTTTGTTGACCATTCTGTTACATGCCTTGCAGATCGTTAGGTACTTGGAGCTTGCACTGGAGAAGCGGGTCGTTGTGGACAAGGATTCGTGGTCTCTATGCTGAATTATTATAACATTTGAACTATTTACTAGTGTTGGATTATTACTATGCTTCCGCTACACTTTAAAACAATAACATGTTTTGAACACCTTTTGTATTGAACGGATGGTTTTCTTTTATCTTACCTGATACTATATGCATGTTCAATATGATTGGTGGCTTGATCCTGGTCAGTCACGCTCCCAAGCGGTGATACTCCGCAGGTGGATTTTGGGGGTGTGACAAGTTGTCTCCAGAATGAGGTCAGGTCCAGTAATCTGAGCCTCACCTATCTCATTCCAGCAGACTGGTGAATGACATTTTCGACCATAGAGAGCCTCGAAAGGAGCCATGTTGATGCTGGAGTGATAACTGTTGTTGTAGGAGAATTCAATCAATGGAAGATGTGAATCCCAACTACCACCGAAGTCGATCACACAAGCTCTAAGCATATCCTCCAAAGTCTGGATTGTTCTTTCAGTTTGGCCATCAGTTTGTGGATGATAGGCTGTGCTCAGATTGAGTTGGGTCCCCATAGCAGATTGCATGGTTCTCCAAAATCGAGAAGAGAAACGAGCATCCCTGTCCGAAATAATGTTCAAAGGAACACCATGTCGAGATACAATTTCATCCACGTAGATTTTAGCCAAATCATCAGCAGAAAAATCCTCACGGATTGGCAAGAAATGCGCTGATTTAGTAAGACGGTCCACAATTACCCAGATGGCATCGTGACCTTTCTTAGTGCACAGAAGTTTAGTAATGAGATCCATAGCGATGTTTTCCCATTTCCAAACTGGAATCTCTGGTTGCTCCAAAAGACCATAAGGATGCTGGTGTTCGGCCTTAACCTTAAGACAAGTAAGGCATTTTGAAACGTATAAGGCAATGTCTTTCTTCATACCAGGCCACCAATACTGAGTACGAAGATCCTTATACATTTTGTCTGAGCCAGGATGGATAGAATAACGAGATTTATGGGCCTCATCCATAAGCAAAGTACGAAGATCATCTTGGCTTGGGACCCACAAACGGTCCATGAAATAATACGACCCATCTTCCTTCAGAACAAGATCAGGCTTAATGTGATAGGGTAATTCCTTACCCATCAAGTCTTGTGAAACACAAACATGCTGAGCTTGAGAAATGCGGGCTTGAATATCTGATCGAGCTTGGATAGCAGTTTGATCACGAATACAATGAAGCATAGTACGTTCCTTACGACTTAATGCGTCAGCCACGACATTCGCTTTACCAGGATGGTAGCGAATTTCGCAATCATAGTCGTTTAGGAGTTCGACCCAACGTCTTTGCCTCATGTTGAGTTCTTTTTGATTGAAGATGTGCTGGAGACTTTTGTGGTCAGTGAAAACCACGCATTTTGTACCGTATAAATAATGTCTCCAGATTTTGAGAGCGAAAACAACTGCACCTAACTCAAGATCATGCGTGGTGTAGTTTCTCTCATGTACTTTCAATTGTCTAGATGCGTAGGCTATGACTTTGTTCCTTTGCATTAGAACACAGCCAAGACCCAATTTCGATGCATCACAGTAGACAACGAAATCATCGTTGCCCTCAGGCAGAGTTAGAATAGGTGCATCACAAAGCTTCTGCTTCAAGGTCTGAAACGCTTCTTCTTGCTTAGAACCCCATTCAAAGGGTTTGTTCTTCTGAGTTAGAGCAGTTAGGGGAACTGCAATCTTCGAGAAGTTTTTAATGAAGCGGCGGTAGTAACCCGCAAGACCAAGAAAAGAACGAACCTCAGTAGGAGTAGTTGGCGTATCCCAATCCTTAATCGCACTGATCTTGGAGGGATCTACATGAATACCTTGTTCGTTGACAATATGTCCCAAAAATTGAACTTCCTTAAGCCAAAATTCGCACTTGGAGAATTTGGCAAAAAGTTGTTCTTTCTTTAGGAGTTCCAGAGTAAGACGAAGATGTTGCTCGTGATCAGCTCGCGTCTTAGAATAAATCAAGATATCATCAATGAAAACGATGATGAACTTATCTAAATAAGGCTTGCAGACCCTATTCATCAAGTCCATGAAAACAGCAGGAGCATTGGTCAAACCGAATGGCATGACTGTGAACTCATAATGCCCATATCGAGTGCGGAATGCTGTTTTGGGAATATCCTCTTCATGCACACGAAGTTGATGATACCCAGAACGAAGATCAATCTTCGAAAAGCAAGTAGCACCCTGTAACTGGTTAAAGAGATCATCAATGCGAGGTAGGGGATATCGATTCTTGATGGTAAGCTTATTCAGCTCAAGATAATCGATACACATTCTGAAGGATCCATCCTTCTTCTTGACAAAGAGAACGGGAGCACCCCAAGGTGAAAAGCTAGGACGGATAAAGCCTTTGTCAGAAAGCTCTTGAAGCTGCTTAGATAGCTCTTGCATCTCAGATGGTGCAAGGCGATACGGAGCTTTGGCAATAGGATTTGCACCAGGTACAAGATCGATATGGAACTCGACTTGGCGTGCTGGGGGTAGACCAGGTAATTCTTCAGGAAACAGCTCCGGATAATCCCGAACAACAGGGATATCTTGAATAGACTTACCTTGGTCTTTATCTGCCGTAACATGTGCCAAGAAGGCCACATAGTTCTTTCGCAGATACTTCCGAGCTTGAGAACAAGACATAAGCTTGAGGCTACTAACAGGTTTGTCACCACGAACCTGTAGGATCTCACCTGACGGGAGCGGCACACGAACGATCTTCTCAAAACAAACCACCTCTGCGCGATGCTTGGCTAACCAATCCATACCCACAATAATGTCGAAACTTCCAAGACGCATAGGCGTGAGGTCAATAGGAAAAAGGTGGTTGCTAAGGTTTAATTGGCAGTTGCGAAGAATGGAATTAAGAACAATGGGTTCACCATTCGCAACTTCAACAGTCAAAGGTTTACCTAGTTTTGTTCTAGACACGCGAAGCAATGGTTCGAAAGATAAAGACACAAAACTTTTATCGGCCCCTGAATCAAAAAGAACAGACGCAGGTTGATTATTAACTAAGAACGTACCGTTCACCACTTCGTTGACTGCCTGCGCCTCAACAGCATTCATATTGAAAGCTCGTCCACGAGCCTGAGCCTGAACTGGATTTGCATTAACCAGCCTTGGACACTGGTTTCGATAATGAGTCAGGTCTCCGCAATTAAAGCATGAGCCGGGAGGGTAGTGAGGTCGTGCAGCTTGCTGTTGAACAGGTGGTTGAGCTACCTGATTTCGAGCAAAACGACAAACTTCTGCAAGATGACCCGACTTCCCACAGTTGGTACAGAAACGACACGGGAGTTGTTGCTGATGATGACTATTGCACCTATTGCACAAAGGTGCATTCCCTTCATACCGTTTCTTCGCGGGAGGCTGCGCTGGCTGATTGGGTGCTGCCTGGTTCTGTTGGGCAGTGATTGCAAAATTTTGGGAAGCCTTTCGCTTCCTAGAGCCCCTTGATGAGCCAGAATCCTTCCCTTTCTTACCTTTCTTGCTATCCCCTTTGTCAGAATCCTGCTTCTTACCCTTGTCACCCTTCCTATGCAATTTCCCCTTTCTGACCTGCGATTCTGTTAATGTCGCAGCTAACTCAATGGCCTGACGGACAGTGGTAGGTTTACTCCCGGTAACAATGTCTTGCACAGAATCAGGTAGACCATCGATGTATCTTTCGATAGCTTTGTCAAGTGGGGTGACCATTGTTGGGCATAGCAAACTCAACTCTTCATATCTATCAGTGTACGCCCGGTGCTCACCACTAACCTGTTTCAGATTGTCAAACTCCCTTTCCAACTTTCGTAGCTCATGACGAGGACAGAACTCACTCATCATGAGAGTCCTTAGCTCAGCCCATGATTGTACTAAAGCGACTTCAGCACCTCGATCTCTCATAACCCCGTTCCACCATGTCAACGCCCTCTTCTGAAAGACACTTGAAGCAAACTCGACCTTGCGATTATCAGGACACTGAACATGACGAAAAGTATTCTCAATGCTCTCAAACCATTGAAGAAGCCCAGTTGCTCCTTCGGTACCACTGAACTTGAGTGGTTTAGCCGAATTGAAACTCTTAAAGTTACAAGGAGCGTTCTGATTGACGTTTGCTTGGTTAAACTGAGCAATAAGATTCGGGAACGCCGCAGCCATATGCTGTGCGATGATTTCCGCCAGTTCGGCATTGGGTAGCTGATTTTCGCGTCGAGGAGGCATGCTAAAAAGAGGAAAAACACGAGAGGAATGAGTGAGAAGATTAGATGAAAAGAACGAGATGAAACAAAATCAACAAAGCAAGGATGGTGGTCATTTGTCTGTATCACAAAGCAAACAAATGACGCACAGTGACTAATCAAAGTAAATGAGTCCATAAACAATGCTTAACGAAGACATGCTCGCCTATAAGTGAACACTCACCCCAAGAGTTCCCAGGTAAGAGTGACTGGTCCGATTATGTGGATTTGTACGAACACTCTAGCCTTAGACAGAAAACTCAGGGTACAGGCATTCACCCTTCCAGTTTGCACGTGTTCACATCATTTAGACCCAAACTTTGACGAGATTTTGAAAACTCGAAAGGCACAAGGCCAAAAGAATCATTAAAGCAAATGATAAATTTCCAAAATCAATTTGAAAAGTCAGAAGGGTTCAAAACAATAAAATAGATCATTTGAAAAAAATAGAGGATTGTTTTTCAGAAATCGTTTTAGAAATCTGAGTTCTTGTTTTGTTGATCACCTAAGGATAGGTGAAGTGCATGTTTTAAAATCTAAACACAAGACAACTTGTGTTGGGGTCCTAGAAAGGTTATAGTCTAGGTCAAAGCATTACTAATAACCTAATTCCCTATAACCATTGGCTCTGATACCAACTCTTCTGTCACACCCCGACCACGTAAAACATCAAATCGTGGCGGAAACGTCGGGGAGTGTTGTAACAGAATTATTGTTTCACAACCATGGCATTTAAAGTATTATCTTATTCATCACCCGAGGGTGGAATTCATTGTTCAAACAAGAACCAACAAGCCACATTGTCTTAAAACTACAGAAATAAAGAGCACATGACGAAATTAAACTACGTCTAGTTTTGTTTTATGTCACTAAGGCCCAAGTCCACCCTAGCGTGTCACGGTCATCCTACGCATTTGCTCCTGAAACACATGTGAAAATAAAGTACGTTAGCATAAAAATGCCAGTGAGTAACATAGGTTTTGTGAAAAGGGTTGTTTAACAAAGTCAGTCATGATCCTTGTAACATGTTTTGTTTTATAAATCATTTGAAAAGCGATGATAAAGTAGATGATATGTGAAAAAGTAATGTAAGGTTAAATGAATAACTAAGTAAAATGAGTTTGTATATATATTTATCGAACAGTGTTGTAAAACAATGTCTTATGAAAAATGTGTTATTTGTAAGAAAAATGATTAAGTCCAAGTTGAATGACTTAAATAAACCACCCAATGAAAGTTGCCCATGTCTAAGCCATTTGCCCAATGTTATTGTGAAAACCATGTCAAAATGTATATATATCAATATCAACATTGTCTATGTCAAATATCAATCATGTAATGTGTAATCAAAATGTCAATGTATGGTTAGTGAAATATGTATCAACTAAACCATAGGAAAAATGCACAAAACAGTGTATTGAAGTAAAACATGGTTTAAATCAACGCTATGTTTTGTGGAAAATGCACGCTATAATGAATACAAACATTTATGCGGTATTGTGAAAATGCATACATTCAAGCCTTGCAACTGTGGTGATAAACCTTTAAACAAATTAAAGGTCTATCTGTCTAAATGTTTTAATCGAATTCGGTCATTCCTTCCAATCCAAACATACCCAGGATTTCAGGAATGGGAGTTGTCAATTCCTATGGTACCATTACCTACTAACGAGCGGCGTGATCAATGTTAATGAATGTATATTGTCCCACTTAAACAAACCAAATGTCATACCCAAAATGTAAGCATGAAAATGTCATGTAAAACAAATGCACTAAGTATGATGAACATACATAGCGTGAAAATGTCATGTAAAAACAAATGTACTAAGTATAATGAACATACATAGCGTGAAAATGTCATGTAAAACAAATGTATTAATGAACATAGCAAGTATATGATATGAAAGCATGAAAAGAATGAAAGTAACAAGTAGGCACATGTGTTTCACCCCAAAATGTTTGGAAAACAGTAAAAGAGGGGACTATGTACTCACTTGAGATTGCTTAGAAGTCGTAGAACAACCACCAAGCAATGCTAGAAGATCACGGAATCAAACAGCACCTATAAAGGCACCTACATTAATAAACGGACCTATCGGAGGATCGGGTAGTACGAGGGTTCGCAAACCAAATAAGTGTGGGAACTTAATATTGTTGCTAAATCAGTTTAGGTGTCAAAATTTATGTTACATAAGTTTAAAATGAATTTTAGTGTAAAAAGGGCATTTTGGTAATTTACCTAAAGCATAAGAACCACTTGTCATACAACTACTCAAATGGCGTGACCATAAGGTATAACCTTGAAAGGTTATTCCCTATACACTATGGTCACCTAATGTGTTTGGTCGGATCCTAATGATCGACCAAATGGGTCGGGTTCGTAAGTATAAGCGATTGATTAGATCGCTTACCCTTACGACCCTAAACAAGCACAAAACTAAAAGCGACGAGCTAAACATGCTAGAACATGTTTAGAAAACAGGTTTTGGTATTAAAACAAACGGTTTTAATACCCTAAAGTAGTTTGGTTACAAAATGCGCAAGAAAACGCATTTTGACCGAAACTACGGCTCGTCACTAAGCCTAGATAACGTGGTAATCAGTAGGTATAGTCGCTAGGGACTATAACCAACGTGATTACGCTCACGTTATGAAGTTCAAACGAACTTCGCATTGACCATAAACTGGTCAATGCAGAAAGTCAAACAAAGTTTGACTTTCGGACTCGAAAAGCAATAAAAGAACGAAAGAATACTTACAACGGGTCCCCGCAAGATTGAATTCCGAGTACTCTCAGGTATGAAGTGTCAAAGCACCCCAACTTAGAGAGCAACCTCTGAATTCAAGTGTGAGGGAAATGGGCAAGACATGGAGGGGTATATATAGGATTTGGTGAACCGTTAAGATCGTTCCTCGCAAAGCGTGCTTCGATCTTGGCCATCCATGTGTACCCATAGTTTTTAAAAACCATTTGAGCCCATTATTTCAGTCCCCTGATTCGAAAATACCATTTGCAATGGGTTTTTGAGTGCATAACAGCTGTTAGCAGCTGTTAAAACTGTTTTTGCAGTTCTGGGGACCTGACGCGGCCCGCCTAAGGATTGCATGAATGTTCACGCGGGCCGCCTGGGCAAAGTTTGACATATTTGTCAGTTTTGGTCCCTGCAGCTTAGAAACATGCGTTTCGGCCCATTTTTGACACGTTTAAGCCCCGTTAACCTCATTTCAAGGCTCTAAAATGAAGTTAAAGTATAGGGGACTCAAAACAGGCTCAAAAATATCTCGGATGTCGGTTCGTTTGGTCGTACGATCGCGATGTTCGCTTAATTACGACGGAATGCGCATAAGCGCGAAAAATTATCCAAATTGCGCGACGAATGGATTTTTCTCATGCCAAACATTAAACATAATATTTTAATGCTTACATAAATTTTTGGATGTACAGAAGTAATCAGAACGTAAGATATGCGCGAAAGTGCAAACTTATGCACTTTTTGACACTTTTAGTCCCTGAATGAGCATAAAGTTTATTTTAGCACACCGAACCCCTCAAAGCCTATTTCTAAGCTATGTAAAGGATATTTAAGGTGTGTTTAACTTATGATCATGTTCCGGAATGTTCGTTACAGTTCAAATCGGCATACTTTCGCAGTTTGTCAATTTTAGTCCCTGTAAGCGAATTAACTGAATTTTGCCATACCAAAGCCTTCGAAACTTATTTCTAAGTTATGTAAAGGTTATTTAAGGTATGTTAAGCATAAAATGAGGTTCCGGAGTATTTGTTGCATATAACTGATTACGTTTTCGTACCAGTTTGCGTAAAATTCTCCAGAAAGCGATATAGAGTTTGAAATCGAATAAAGCCAAAACATGAAAAACATCAAACATGAATAAACAAACATTGGGATCAAATAACTTTATTTCATTGATAACCGAACTGTTTACAATGATTACAAGCACAAATGTCACAGTTTTATCGAATATCGTGCCACGATCTTGTGCGTACATGTGTTACATTGTTAGATTCACTGAATATGGCCCTTGGCCTTTGATTGGGTGAAAAGGCAATTGGACCTTTCGCCATTTGAAGAGCCAATCAGCATTAAATGTGGGTTCTGCTGTACTGGGGACTCCTTACAGACGGTATGGACTTTGGCTTACGGTCCGTAAGCCCCTAGTTTGGTAGATTTACCATTTTGGTCCCTGCAGCACCAAAACTTGGTATTTGATGCGTTTTTGGCACGTTTAAGCCCCGTTAACCCCATTTCAAAGCTCTAAAATGAAGTTAAAGTATAGGGAACTTAAAATGTGCTCAAAAATATGTCGGATGTCGGTTCGTTTGGCCGTACGGTCGCGATCTTCGGTTAATTACGACGGAATGCGCATAAGCGCGAAAGACGATCCAAATTGCGCGAAGAACGGATTTTTCTCATGCCATACACTAAGGCATAATATAAGGATGCTTACATAAATTTTTGGATGTCCGGATGTATTCAGAACGTAAGTTATGCGCAAAAGTGCAAACTTGTGCACTTTTTGACACTTTTAGCCCCTGAATGATCCAAAAGTTTGTTTTACCATACCAAACCCTTCAAAGCCTATTTCTAAGCTATGTAAAGGATATTTATGGTATGCTTAACTTATGGACATGTTCCGGAATTGTCACACCCCCAAAATCCACACGCGGAGTACCACCGCTTGGGAGCGTGACATGACCAGGATCAAGCCATCAATCATATCAAACATAGCATTTAATAATAAAAGTAATCAATGTAAGTCATCATGACATGATTGATGTTCCAAAACCAAACATCGTTTAAATAGCGGAAGCATAGTATGTAATCTCAAAATAGTTATAAGTTCAGATAAAGTTCATAATCCATATCCCACAACGCCCTGCTCCTCCCTGTGCAAGCTCCATAATGTACCTAAGGTCCTGCAAGGCATGCAGCAAATAATCAACAAACTAGTTGAGCGAGTTCACAGAAAGTAATTTCGTAACATAGTGCATAAATATAACTAGTGGGGGCTTCCCATACTAGTGTGTACTAAAGGTGGGGGCTTCCCAAACCTTGTGTTCATATTACTGGTGGGGGCTTCCCATGTTTATCCTGGCTAATGAGGGCTTCTCATTAACGGTACTTACTAGACTAACTTTCGACCATGTGTTCTTCTTTACCGAGAACAGGAATACGTACTGGGTCACGTAGGCTTTACGTGACGTGCCCTTCCCCGAGGACATGGTACGCGTGGGGGCTACGTAGGCTTTACGCAACGTGGCCTTCCGTCCTGGAAGCCAGTAGATGGTATTGGGTTACGTAGGCTTTACGTAACGTGTCCTCCCGACCCGGGAGACAAATGGCAAATAAACTGGGTTACGCAGGCTTTACGTAACGTGTCCTGACTAACCTGAGGACGATGGTCTATAGTCTAGAGTATGCGTAAGTACGAGTAATCCTTTTCCAACATATCCAACCCAATTCCCAACCCGGGAATCCCATGCCTTGGCTGTGTGAACTCACCTTGGTTTGCTCGGCAGATACACAAATAAAAGACTCTTGAACTAAAGGTGGTCAACCACGTCCTAACAGGGTTACCACACAAGTCAGGTTCGTATAAAACACGTAGGTTACTAACACGTAGTGATCATGGCAACGAACACATATTCCAATAGCAGCCCAAAGCAAACAGTTAAACAAATAGCCAAGTGTCCGGCCCAATCAGTTGGGCCTGTAATAGTAAAAGTCCAATAGCAAACAGTCCACAAATCAAATCATTGGGCCCGTGACAGTGAAGGCCCAAACAGTGTGCGTGTAAATGGTGGTCTCGAGTCGCAACCGGCGATCTCGAGTCGCAACCGAGGATTACGAGTCATATCAGGAGATTACGAGTCGCAACAGTAGGTTGCGAGTCGCAATGGTTGGTCTCGGTTCATCATGGTCCGGTTACGAGTCGCAACGGGACTCGCAACCGTGGTCTCGGCTTGTGCTGTTGTGGTCTCGAGTCGAGACTGTGAGGTTTCGAGTCGCAATCTGAGTCGCAACCGTGTGTGTAACTGGTTTCCATAATTCCTGCATTGACTTATCCGTGATTCTAGCAAACATCTAAGGCAGTTTCGAAATCAGATCAATTACAGAAATTTATCAACAGTTTCATATCAACAATAGATCATGTTCATAGCAATTTCATATTATTAAGAACAGTAACAATCCATTCAAACCACATGCAATCGGAATACCACACAAGCCTTATACCGAATCCTTAACTATCATGCATCCTAGCCGATTAACAACATATTCTCGGCAATTCAATCAGTAATCAGCCCATGAACATCATTAACTCATGAACCGTATCATCATACTAACATGCCACTTAAAACACATGCGCAAATAGAATCATCACAGCCGGTTACAAACATCAATACGGATCGAATAACAAATCACTCATGCAACCTATTACGTATGTAATCATGATCACCATTTACAGAAGTCGATTCACATGAACACAATCAACATACACACAAACAATTTCAAACATGACAAGTACTAACCGAATTAGAGAAGAAAAGAGGGTGATCCGAATTGTGGAGGCTCTTGCCGTCGGGTTCCAAGCAAACGAGAGGGAGATAGAGAGCAAGTAGGGTTGTGTGTGTTTTTGTTGCAAAACAATAAACAAAACCCTTAAACTCGGTTTTGTCTTGCGAGTGGGGGAGTGGGCCGAGCCCATCCGGTTATCTAATGGAGTCCGATTTCAAAGTGTGGCCCAAAGGGCTTGTGTGACCGGTTATAATGTGCAATCGGGTTTTAGTGTGTGGTTTGGGTTCGTGTACACACAACATACATACACACATAAGGCACATAACATCATAACATTCAATAGCATCAAAGTTTGTAAAATCATAACACGTTCACGTATGTTACACAATGATAGGTCTAAAGTTCGAGTTGTCACATTATCCCCAACTAATTGGAAATTTCGTCCCGAAATTTGGTATGCACTCACTGAGGAAGCTAGGTAAACTGTATTGTTCACTGATTTTCCTGGGGTGTCACATCCTCCCCCCGTTGATCTGGAATTTCCTCCCGAAATTCCGAAGTAGTAGCTTCAGTCTCAGTAGTGGTTGCCTTGTTCCCGAATAACTGGGGGTACTTTTCTGTCATCCTGTCTTCGCGTTCCCAGGTGTACTCTGGACCACGTTTGGAGTTCCAACGAACTCGGACAAGAGGGATTCTCTTGTGTTTGAGGACCTTCACATCCCGGTCCGTGATTTCAACTGGTTCCTCGACGAACTGCAACCGCTCGTCGATAGTGAGTTCCTTAAAAGGAATGATGAGGTTTTCATCTGATAGGCACTTCTTTAAGTTCGATACATGAAAGACATTGTGAACTGCCCCGAGTTCAGCTGGTAGGTTCAACTTGTAGGCTACCTTGCCAATCTTTTCGATGATTTCGAATGGTCCGACGTACCGCGGATTCAGTTTGCCCCGTTTGCCAAAACGTACCACACCCTTCCAGGGTGAAACTTTCAATAAAACCCGGTCCCCGACCTCAAATTCCAATGGCTTTCTACGCTTGTCCGCGTAGGCTTTCTGACGGTCGCGTGCTGCCGCCATGCGTTGTCGTATCTGTGCAATCTTTTCTGTGGCGTCCACTACAATCTCTGGACCCGTGATTTGACTATCCCCCACCTCTGCCCAACAGAGAGGTGACCGGCATTTACGTCCGTACAATGCCTCGAATGGAGCGGCTTGAATGCTGGTATGGTAACTGTTATTGTACGAAAACTCCACCAATGGGAGGTGCTTTTCCCAGCCGTTGCCGAAATCGATAACGCATGCCCTAAGCATGTCTTCAAGTGTTTGAATCGTTCGCTCAGACTGCCCATCTGTCTGAGGATGGTATGCTGTGCTCATGTCTAACCGTGAGCCGAAAGATTTGTGCATCGCTTGCCATAGTTCTGACGTGAATCGTGCATCGCGATCCGAAATTATAGATGTGGGCACCCCGTGCCTCGAAACAACTTCTTTGAGATATACGTCTGCGAGAGTGGAGAACTTATCCGTTTCCTTTGTAGGTAGGAAGTGTGCAGACTTAGTGAGTCGATCCACGATCACCCATATCGTATCGTTCCCACGCTGGGATCTAGGTAGGCCTGTAACGAAATCGATGGAAATTTCTTCCCATTTCCATTGAGGTATCTTAGGCTGCTGAAGTAGGCCAGCTGGTTTCTGATATTCAACCTTGACTCTCGCGCAGGTCAAGCATTTTCCAACGTACGTAGCAATGTGGGCCTTCATGCTAGGCCACCAATAAGTAGTGCTGATGTCGTGGTACATTTTATCCGACCCTGGATGTACCGAATAGCGAGACTTGTGAGCTTCATCCATCACAAGTTCGCGTAGACCGCCATAAAGTGGGACCCAAATCCGGCCCGTTACATAATAGGCGCCGTCTTCCTTTTGTTCCATTTGTTGTCGTGAGCCGCGTAAGGCTTCAGCCTTGACGTTTTCGGGCTTCAGTGCTTCTACATGAGCATCTCGTATCTGTGCAGGAAGGCTAGACTGAATCGTAAGCTGTAGCGCTCGCACGCGCCGTGGTAGAGTGTCTTTCCGACTGAGGGCGTCAGCCACAACATTGGCTTTGCCTGGATGATACTTGATAGCGCATTCGTAGTCGTTCAGTAACTCGACCCATCGTCGTTGACGCATGTTCAAATCCTTCTGCTTAAGAATATGCTCGAGACTCCTGTGATCGGTGTAAATCGTACACCTGGTACCGTACAGGTAGTGTCGCCATATCTTAAGCGTGAAAACAACAGCTCCCAGCTCTAAATCGTGCGTCGTGTAGTTCCTTTCATGAATCTTGAGTTGACGAGAGGCATAAGCGATAACCTTGTCGCGCTGCATTAACACACATCCAAGTCCCCGAATGGATGCATCACAATAAACCACGAAGTCGTCTGTGCCCTCTGGCAATGAGAGGATAGGTGCACTGCAAAGTCTATCCTTTAGGTGCTGAAAAGCAGTCTCCTGGGGCTCTCCCCAGCAATAGGTAACACCCTTCTGTGTCAGTAGCGTAAGCGGCTGAGCAATCTTCGAAAAGTCTCTAATAAACCGTCTGTAGTAACCTGCCAGACCCAAGAATTGGCGTATTTCTGTCGGTGTACGCGGTGCAGGCCAGTTCCTGATCGAATCTACCTTGGATGGATCGACATGGATCCCATCCTTGTTCACCACATGGCCTAAGAAGTGGACTTCACGAAGCCAGAAGTCGCATTTCGAAAACTTAGCGTATAGCTGTTCCTTCCGAAGGAGTTCCAATATCAGGCGAAGATGTTGCTCGTGCTCTTCCTGACTTTTGGAGTAAATCAGAATGTCGTCGATGAATACTATGACGAACTTGTCAAGGTAGGGTTTGCACACCCTGTTCATGAGATCCATAAATACGGCAGGCGCGTTCGTTAATCCGAATGGCATGACAAGAAACTCGTAGTGGCCGTAACGAGTTCTGAAGGCTGTCTTGGAGACGTCCTCATCCCGGACTCTCAGCTGATGGTAACCAGACCTTAAGTCTATCTTCGAATAATAGCACGACCCTTGCAACTGGTCGAATAGGTCGTCGATGCGCGGAAGAGGATAACGGTTCTTCACCGTCACCTTGTTGAGTTCACGGTAGTCGATGCACATCCTGAACGTACCGTCCTTCTTTTTCACGAAGAGTACTGGAGCTCCCCAAGGCGAAGAGCTTGGACGAATGAAACCCTTTCCAAGAGTTCTTGCAGTTGCTTTGACAGTTCCTCCAATTCTGATGGAGCTAGACGATATGGTGCGCGAGCTATGGGTGCTGCTCCTGGAGCGAGCTCGATCTGAAATTCGACCTGACGATGAGGCGGTAAGCCAGGTAAGTCTTCAGGAAACACCTGAGGGTAATCGCGTATGATTGGAATATCCTCCAATTTCTTTTCTTTTGCTGATGCGTCTGTAACAAGAGCCAGAATGGCTATGTGCCCCTTTCGTAAGCATTTCTGAGCCTTCAAGAATGAGATGATGCCAACCACAGCACCACTCTTGTCGCCTTGAACTTCTAGAGGTTCTTGACCCGAACGAGGAACGCGAATAACCTTCTCGCTGCATAAGATTTCTGCCTGGTGTTGGGATAACCAATCCATCCCAATCACGACGTCGAAGCTACCCAAAACTATGGGAATGAGATCGATAGAGAAAGCTTGACCAGCTAGGATAAGATTACAACCCTGAACTACGTGCGTGGCTTCTAGACTTTTACCGTTAGCTAACTCTACTACATGTTTGGTGGGTAAAAGTGTTGGTGCACGTTTTAGCAGTTGACACATTTTCACAGACATATAGCTTGTATCCGCACCCGAATCAAACAAAACAGTAACGTAAATATTGTCGAGGAGAAACTTACCCATAACCACGTTGGGATCGTTCACTGCGTCGCCTCGACCTAGCACAAAAGCGCGACCACGAGCTTCATTACCGATGTTGTTGTTGTTTCCACCGTTGTTGTTGCCGTTGCCCTGGTTGTTGTTGTTGTTGCGATTCTGGTTCAACTGAGGACAATCGCGTTTGAAGTGACCTTCAGCCCCACACTGGAAACATCCCCGGTTTCCACGCTGTGGCTGCTGTTGTTGCTGCTGGTTCTGTGGAGCTGGTTGCTGAGGTTGCTGATTCTGATTCGCAGGACGAGGGCTCCTACAGTCTTTAGCCTCGTGGCCCATCTTAAGACACCTTTGACAACGACCCTTGTTACACGGGCCGTGGTGATGCCTGTTGCAGTTGTGGCACCTAGGTTGACTACCCTGATATCTCCTCTGTCTGTGACTACCAGAGGATTGCTGACTAGGACTCTGGTAATGGTCAGTCTTATGTTGCTGAGCTTGTGGCTGAACAGTCGCTGAACCCCTGCTGGAATCTCCATCCCATTTTCTTTTACTGTCACCAGACGTAGCAGGAGTAACTGAGGTGGTGACGTTAGCAGTAGCATTAACACGCTTGGGCAGTTTATTCTGATCCACTGCCTGATCGGTGATGCGATGAGCGAGACGCTGGATTTCCTGGATGTTTTCGAGATTAGCCGACGTCACGTGGCTCTGAATTTCTGGCGCCAATCCCTTGAGATACAACTCAATGCGCTTGTATGGAGGGTCCACCATAGTTGGACACAGAACGGCCAGCTCATTCGACCGTTTAGTATACGCTTCGATCTCTGATCCAACCATTTTCAGGTTATACAGCTCGTCTTCCAGCTTGTGAATATCTTCACGCGTGCAATACTCACGCTTGATGAGTTCCTTAAAGTCGTTCCATGGGGTGGCGTTAGCAGCTGCCAACCCTAAGATCTGAACTTGGGCGTTCCACCAAGTCAGTGCTATCCCTTCCAAAGTGCCGGTGGCAAACTTGACCTTGCGAGCCTCAGGGCACTCGCACATTTCGAATACTGATTCTAGCTTTTCAAACCAATGGAGGAGTCCCACTGCCCCCTCAGTGCCGCTGAAGGAATTTGGACGACAGTCCATGAAGTTCTTGAATGTGCAGACAGGCTGCTGCGCGTGTTGACCTATTGTGTACGAATAGGACTAAGTTAAATACGAGAGTTAATGTAGGATCTAAAGATCCTAGTGTGTGCCTATACTGCAGGATATACTACCTGCTTGAGCTGCTGCAGCTGCCGCAGCAACTTGAGCTTGAACAAGAGCCTCTAGCTGGGCTTGTGTCATGTTGATTCGTCCAGACATGATCTTCATTGTAACAAGTAGCATAGGTAAGAATGGTTCGCGAGTAGGGCGATGACAGAAAGAGTAAGCACGTAGGGATTCTCATGCTATAGTATCATGTGTATCTAAGAGTAATGCGAGCAAAGTGCTAAACAGTTCTAGCAAACAGGCAATAATCATAAACCTTATTACCTAGGATGTCGAGTCTTGCACGTGGAGCGAAGCGTCGTTGTGGATCGTTGAGAGCACTGTTCTGGTTATAGTCCGGTTTTAATAAAAACGTTTTCCCATATTAAAACCAAGTTCCCTATAACCAATGGCTCTGATACCAATCTGTCACACCCCCAAAATCCACACGCGGAGTACCACCGCTTGGGAGCGTGACATGACCAGGATCAAGCCATCAATCATATCAAACATAGCATTTAATAATAAAAGTAATCAATGTAAGTCATCATGACATGATTGATGTTCCAAAACCAAACATCGTTTAAATAGCGGAAGCATAGTATGTAATCTCAAAATAGTTATAAGTTCAGATAAAGTTCATAATCCATATCCCACAACGCCCTGCTCCTCCCTGTGCAAGCTCCATAATGTACCTAAGGTCCTGCAAGGCATGCAGCAAATAATCAACAAACTAGTTGAGCGAGTTCACAGAAAGTAATTTCGTAACATAGTGCATAAATATAACTAGTGGGGGCTTCCCATACTAGTGTGTACTAAAGGTGGGGGCTTCCCAAACCTTTTGTTCATATTACTGGTGGGGGCTTCCCATGTTTATCCTGGCTAATGAGGGCTTCTCATTAACGGTACTTACTAGACTAACTTCCGACCATGTGTTCTTCTTTACCGAGAACAGGAATACGTACTGGGTCACGTAGGCTTTACGTGACGTGCCCTTCCCCGAGGACATGGTACACGTGGGGGCTACGTAGGCTTTACGCAGCGTGGCCTTCCGACCTGGAAGCCAGTAGATGGTATTGGGTTACGTAGGCTTTACGTAACGTGTCCTCCCGACCCGGGAGACAAATGGCAAATAAACTGGGTTACGCAGGCTTTACGTAACGTGTCCTGACTAACCTGAGGACGATGGTCTATAGTCTAGAGTATGCGTAAGTACGAGTAATCCTTTTCCAACATATCCAACCCAATTCCCAACCCGGGAATCCCATGCCTTGGCTGTGTGAACTCACCTTGGTTTGCTCGGCAGATACACAAATAAAAGACTCTTGAACTAAAGGTGGTCAACCACGTCCTAACAGGGTTACCACACAAGTCAGGTTCATATAAAACACGTAGGTTACTAACACGTAGTGATCATGGCAACGAACACGTATTCCAATAGCAGCCCAAAGCAAACAGTTAAACAAATAGCCAAGTGTCCGGCCCAATCAGTTGGGCCTGTAATAGTAAAAGTCCAATAGCAAACAGTCCACAAATCAAATCATTGGGCCCGTGACAGTGAAGGCCCAAACAGTGTGCGTGTAAATGGTGGTCTCGAGTCGCAACCGGCGATCTCGAGTCGCAACCGAGGATTACGAGTCATATCAGGAGATTACGAGTCGCAACAGTAGGTTGCGAGTCGCAATGGTTGGTCTCGGTTCATCATGGTCCGGTTACGAGTCGCAACGGGACTCGCAACCGTGGTCTCGGCTTGTGCTGTTGTGGTCTCGAGTCGAGACTGTGAGGTTTCGAGTCGCAATCTGAGTCGCAACCGTGTGTGTAACTGGTTTCCATAATTCCTGCATTGACTTATCCGTGATTCTAGCAAACATCTAAGGCAGTTTCGAAATCAGATCAATCACAGAAATTTATCAACAGTTTCATATCAACAATAGATCATGTTCATAGCAATTTCATATTATTAAGAACAGTAACAATCCATTCAAACCACATGCAATCGGAATACCACACAAGCCTTATACCGAATCCTTAACTATCATGCATCCTAGCCGATTAACAACATATTCTCGGCAATTCAATCAGTAATCAGCCCATGAACATCATTAACTTATGAACCGTATCATCATACTAACATGCCACTTAAAACACATGTGCAAATAGAATCATCACAGCCGGTTACAAACATCAATACGGATCGAATAACAAATCACTCATGCAACCTATTACGTATGTAATCATGATCACCATTTACAGAAGTCGATTCACATGAACACAATCAACATACACACAAACAATTTCAAACATGACAAGTACTAACCAAATTAGAGAAGAAAAGAGGGTGATCCGAATTGTGGAGGCTCTTGCCGTCGGGTTCCAAGCAAACGAGAGGGAGATAGAGAGCAAGTAGGGTTGTGTGTGTTTTTGTTGCAAAACAATAAACAAAACCCTTAAACTCGGTTTTGTGTTGCGAGTGGGGGAGTGGGCCGAGCCCATCCGGTTATCTAATGGAGTCCGATTTCAAAGTGTGGCCCAAAGGGCTTGTGTGACCGGTTATAATGTGCAATCGGGTTTTAGTGTGTGGTTTGGGTTCGTGTACACACAACATACATACACACATAAGGCACATAACATCATAACATTCAATAGCATCAAAGTTTGTAAAATCATAACACGTTCACGTATGTTACACAATGATAGGTCTAAAGTTCAAGTTGTCACAGGAATGTTCGTTACAGTTCGAATTGGCATACTTTCACAGTTTGTCAATTTTAGTCCCTGTAAGCGAATTAACTTGTTTTTGCTATACCAAAACCTTCAAAACTTATTTCTAAGTTATGTAAAGGTTATTTAAGGTATGTTGAGTATATGTTGATGTTCCGGAGTATTTGTCGCATTAAACTGAGTACGTTTAAGCACCAGTTAGCGTATAGCTCTCTAGAAAGCAATGTAGAGTTCGAAATTGATCAAAAGTCAAAACATGAAAAACGTAAAACACAACCAAACAAACATTGGGATAAAATAACATTGTTTTATTGATAATTGAACTGTTCACAATGATTACAAGCACAAATGTTACACTTGTATCATACTACACACATATTGTTACTTAAGTCATTAAACAAACCACCAATGTATAAAGTCCATGTTTAAACCAATCATCAAATGTTCTTGTCTAAACCATTGTCATATGTTTAAAACCCAAAATGTAGTCATGTAGTTAAGTGTAAACAAAAGTTATGTATGGTAAGTAACAAAATGAGAATACTTAACCATAAGTAAAAAGGAACAAAACAAAGTATTTTGAATAAATCAAAAAGTTATGTTTTGCCAAGTAAAAGCTTGTTTTATTGATACAAACATTTATGTTGTAAGTTAACGCATTACATTCAAGCCTTGAGACAGCAGGATAACCTTAGAGTAAAGGTTATCAAAGTAAAATGTTTTCGGATTCAGTCATTCCTTTCACCCAAACAAACCTAGGGTGTCAGGAACGGGATTTGTCAAGTCCTATGGTACCATTACTTACTACCGAGCGGCGTAGCTAATGTTAATGAATGTAGTAAAGAACCGTTTATGCAAACCAAATGTCATACCAAATGTAAACAAGTTATGTGAAAACAATGTATTAAGTATGCTAAGTAAACATACAAAGCAGAAAAGTCATGAAAAACAATGTGCTAATATGCCATGTAAACATATATCGCAAAGTAATGTAATGTAAATCAATGTGCTAGCATGTTAAGTAAACATACGTAGCAAAACATAGTGAAATCATGTACTAATAGTGTACTAATGAACATAGCAAGTATAAGTTGTGAAAACATGGAAAGCATGAAAGTAACAAGTAGGCACATGTGTTTCACCCCAAATGTTTGAAAAACAGTAAAAGAGGGGTCTATGTACTCACATAGACACCTTGAAAGCATTTGAAAGATGGGGTTCTATGTACTCACTTGAGATTGCTTAGAAGTCGTAGGATTGTGACAACTCGTATTTCGGACCTACTTTGATGTAACGTATGTGCACGATATATGACTTTATGAAATTGAATGATTAATCGAATGTATGATGGTATGCTATGTGCTATGTAATGTGTGTATGTAATTAATGACTCGAGCGCACAACGTGCAACATGATCCGATCGCACAACAAATTACACAATCGCACAAGCCCGACATTGGGCCGTATTTCTTGTAAACGGACTTTAGGGCAGCCCATGTTAGGGTTCGGCCCACCCACTTCAAACGCATAACCCTTAGAGTGTAGTAACCATCTCTCATTTTCTTAACAAAACACATCACACACCCGAAAACCCTAGTTCCTCTCTCTCTCTCCCTCTTGAACCCGACGGCAACAACATTCGTCTCTTCGAAGCTTTTCTTGATTCGGATTATTCTTGTTTGAAGCTTGCTAATCGGTTAGTGTGCTTATAAATGTTTCATGATTGATTGATTATGTTGTTGAATGATTTGTGTGCTAATAATCGGCCCACATGCATGTATTGAATGATGTTCTTGTGAACCGATTAGAATGATAATCGGCTATCATGTATTGATTCGGATTGTATTAGATGATTAATCTGTGTTATGTTATGCTACTCGGATTATTAGCTTATTGATGTGTTAGTGAATCAGGTTATGTATGAAATCGGCGTGTATGAGGTTGTTACGTCTTAAAGTTGATCCGATTGAATATTAGTAAGATGTGTTCTTGAAAACATGATTAGGGTTCATATGGTTTAGATGATAAAAACTATGATTTGATCGGTTATGATTAGAGGTAGAAACTGTTGATGTTGTTGATTGACTTGGTGTAATATGGAAACTACTAAATGGATTGTAACTAAACAGCATGATTTCCGGAATGATAAGATCAATCGCACAAGGCCTCTTGTCGCACAAATGGCCCAAGTCGCACAAGATCAGATCATTCAAGATTTGATCCAAACGTACAAGTCACTCGCACAAGCCGGGCACACAAAGTTAATCGCACAAGATGCTTTCCATCGCACAAGTTCCTTGGATCGCACATGATCTATTGGGCCGCACTAGTTAATTCTGTTTTGTTTGTTTGGGCTGAGATCTCTATGTGAACTTTTAACTGTTGGGCCGGGTGAGTAATCTTGGGCTGGGTAATAAAGTTGATCGCACAAGCAGCTCGGATCGGACAAGCCCAGTCGGATCGCACAAGGCTTTTCATGGGCCGAGTATGTTTATGTTTTGAACTCCTCTTTGGTTGGACTTAAGTATAGTTGGGCCGATTACATTTGGGCTAATAGTTTAAACGCACAAGTATGATTGCATTGTACTCTTGATTGTTTACGTGCTATACGTGTTTGCTATGATTCATACGTGCATTACTAGAACCAAACCTGACTTGTATGGTAACCCTATTAGGACGTGGTTGACCGCTTTAGTTCAAGAACTCTTTCCTTTGTGTATCTGCCGAGCAACCCAAGGTGAGTTCACACAGCCAAGGCATGGGGTTCCCAGGGTGGGAATGGGATTGGATGATTATTTCGTGCGTACTTAGTTAATGGAACCTAATGATATAGTCCTCAGGGTGAAGATGGTAAATGATAAGATACGGCTAGACTAGTATACCTACTTGAACTGATCTTCACACACACGCCAAGGGTTGGCTGCGATAATTATGATTGATCTTCGCACACATGCTTCGGGGAGGCTGCGAACTATAGAGACTAAATCTTCGTAAGTGATGCCAGGGTGGCCGTGATACAAATATACATAGTTTAGGATATTTGGGAGTATTAACCCAAATCTTCGCATACATGCCGAAAGGGCCCGTGATGGAAACCAATACTATATGAACAATGAACGAACATAATACGACTCATACAATTACTATTACTGAACTTACTTTCTGTGAACTCGCTCAACTAGTTGTTGACTCTCTGCTGCATGCCTTGCAGGACCTTAGGTACTATTTGGAGCTTGCACAAGGAGGAGCAGGTCGTTGTGGGCAACGGATTGTTAAACACTTATTACGTTCCAAACATTTATATTTATGATTGGGTTTTTACATTAATGCTTCCGCTACATCTACTTATGTTGGTTTTGATAAACACCTTTCGTATTGATGGATAAGTTTTACTCTTTAATTACATGTTCAATATGATTGGTGGCTTGATCCTGGTCATGTCACGCCTCCAAGCGGTGGTACTCCGCGTGTGGATTTTGGGGGTGTGACAGATTGGTATCAGAGCCATTGGTTATAGAGAACTCGGTTTTAATATGGGAAAACGTTTTATTAAAACCAGACTATAACCAGAACAGTGCTCTCAACGATCCACAACGACGCTTCGCTCCACGTGCAAGACTCGACATCCTAGGTAATAAGGTTTATGTTTATTACCTGCTTGCTAGAACTATATAGAACTTTGCTCGCATTACGCTTAGATACACATGACTTTATTACATGAGAATACCTATGTGCTTACGCTTTTCTGTCATCGCCTTACTCGTGAACCATTCTCACTTACGCTACTTTTACAATGAAGATCATGTCTGGAAGAATTAACATGACTCAAGCCCAGCTAGAGGCTCTCGTTCAAGCTCAAGTTGCTGCGGCACTTGCAGCCGCACAAGCAGGTAGTATATCCTGTAGTCATAACTCACAATAGGATCTTTAGATCCTACACTCCTAAACTAGCCCTTGTATTTAAACTTTGCCCTATTCGTACACAATAGGTCAACACGCGCAGCAACCTGTCTGCACTTTCAAGAACTTCATGGACTGTCGTCCAAGTACATTCAGCGGCACAGAGGGGGCAGTTGGACTCCTCCACTGGTTTGAAAAGCTCGAGTCTGTGTTCGAGATGTGTGAATGTCCTGAGGCTCGCAGGGTGAAATACGCCACTGGCACGCTAGAAGGAATAGCACTAACTTGGTGGAACGCCCAAGTTCAGATTTTAGGGTTGGCAGCTGCTAACGCCACACCCTGGAACGACTTCAAGGAACTCATTAAGAGGGAATACTGCACGCGTGATGACATCCACAAGTTGGAGAACGAGCTTTATCACTTGAAAATGACGGGGTCAGAGATTGAAGCCTATACGAAACGGTCAAACGAACTAGCCATTCTGTGTCCAACTATGGTGGACCCTCCAGTGAAGCGCATTGAGTTGTATCTCAAGGGACTTGCGCCAGAGATCCAGAGCCATGTTGTGACACCTGTGTCACCGCGACCATCAAACAAATACCAAGCCGATGAAATATCGTATTTCATACTTGGGATCTTGTATAAATATGTGTATCTATTGCACATATTAATTCTGGTTCAATTTCAAACTTTACATCGCTTTCTGGAGAATTATACGCAAACTGGTGCGTAAATGTACTCAGTTTAATGTGACAAATACTCCGGGACATCAACATATACTTAACATACCTTAAATAACCTTTACATAACTTAGAAATAAGTTTTGAAGGCTTTGGTATGGCAAAAACAAGTTAATTCGCTTACAGGGACTAAACTTGACAAACTGCGAAAGTATGCCAATTTGAACTATAACGAACATTCCGGAACATGTACATAAGTTAAACATACCCTAAATATCCTTTACATAGCTTAGAAATAGGCTTTGAGGTGTTTGGTATGCTAAAACAAACTTTTGGATCATTCAGGGACTAAAAGTGTCAAAAAGTCCACAAGTTTGCACTTTCGCGCATAACTTACGTTCTGAATACATCCGGACATCCAAAAATTTATGTAAGCATTATAATATTATGCCTTAGTGTTTGGCATGAGAAAAATCCATTTGTCGCGTCATTTGGATCGTCTTTCGCGCTTATGCGCATTCCGTCGTAATTAAGCGAACATCGCGATCGTACGGCCAAACGAACCGACATCCGTAATATTTTTGAGCATATTTCAAGTCCCCTACACTTTAACTTCATCTTAGAGCCTTGAAATGAGGTTAACGGGGCTTAAACGTGCCAAAAATGGGCCAAATTACGTGTTTCTGAAGTGCAGGGACCAAAATTGAAAATTCTGGTCTGTGAACCTCAGGCGGGGCGCGTAAGGATTGGCCAAATCCTTACGCGGGGCGCGTGAGACTGTCAGACAGAAAATATATTGCATTTAATGCAGTTTGGCCTTTCGTTCGATCAAGGGGCAATGCCCTTTCACCCAATCATGAGCCAAGAGCCAATATCTGACTTACCACAATATTTTGACAAGTGTACGCTCGAGATCGCGGCACGATATTCGATAAACGATCCTAACGGTTCCACTTTTCCTATAAATACCCCCCCCCCCTTTGTTCCAAAAACCCACAAAATCTGGTCTTAAGGCTCTAAGTTGGAACCATTGTTCCATACCTGAGCTATTTGTTCTAGATTAGCACTCGGGGACCTTCCGTAAGTCTTCTTTCGCTCTTTTATCGCTTTTCGAGTCCGAAAGTCAACGTTTTGTTGACTTTCTGCATTGACCAGCTTATGGTCGATGCGAAGTTCATGGAACTTCATAACGTGAGCGTGATCACGATGGTTATAGTCTGTAGTGACTATACCTACTGATCACCACGTTAACTAGGCTCAGTGACGAGTCGTAGTTTCGCCCAAAATGTGCATTCTTGCATATTTTGTAACCAAACTACTCGTGAGCATCAAAGCCGTTTGTTTTGATGTCAAACCTGTTTTCTAAACTTAGTTAAGCATGTTCTAACATGCTTAGCTCGTCACTTTTAGTTTAGTGCTTATATAGGGTCGTAAGGTAAGCGATCTAAACCATCGCTTATCCTTTCGAACCCGACCCATTTGGTCGGTCATTAGGACCCGACCAAACACATTAGGTGACCATAGCTATAACCTTCCGAGGTTATACCTTGTGGTCACGATGTTAGGCGTTCCAGACGCGTTCTACGCGAACGACGCGTTAGGGTAGCCTAAGCTACCTAAACGGGTCATGATGGGGCGTAAGCACTTAAGTTAGGTTTCATTTTAGTATGTAGGCTTTGTTAAACCATATTACACGAGTCTCCATACTCGTTTGGTTTACGAACCCGCGTACTATCCGATCCTTCCGGTTTGATCCGGTATATTAACATAGCTACCTATTAGGTGCCGTTGATATCCCGTGATCTTTAGCATTATCTGGTTATTATACAAGAGCTCAAAGCAATCTCAGGTGAGTACATTGAACCCCTCTTTTACTGTTTTCCAAACTGTTTTGGGGTGAAACACATGTGCCTACTTGCTACTTTCATGCTTTCCGGTTTTCACATCATATACTGCTATGTTCGATAGTACATATATAGTACATGATTTCATTGTGTTTATGCTATGTATGCCCATTGTGTGCGTACTTAGTACATTGCTTTACATCACATTTCATGCTACGTACGCCCATTGTGTGCATACGTAGTACATTGTTTCACATTGCATATCTGTTGCATATGCTCATCCAGCATATGAGCACATTATTCTACATTTTGAACCGTTGTACTCTACAATACATTTCATGCTACGTACGCCCATTGTGTGCATACGTAGTACATTGTTTCACATTGCATATCTGTTGCATATGCTCATCCAGCATATGAACACAGTATACTACATTTTGAACCGTTGTACTCTACAATACATTTCATGCTACGTACGCCCATTGTGTGCATACGTAGTACATTGTTTCACATTGCATTTCTGTTGCATATGCTCATCCAGCATATGAACACATTACACTACATTTTGAACCGTTGTAACCATTTGACTATGTGAACCGTCTTACCCCTTTGATTTCATGAACCGTCTGTAACCATTGAACCGTGTAAACCAGTTGTATCCGTTGACATGGATTACATTTGACAATAGACATTTGACTATACATGAACATTTCTACCGTTGTTAAACACTTCATCTTGATGGTTTGGTTTGAGTAAGTGATTTAAGTAACGAGGCATGTGTAATATGATACAAGCATGGTGGATACGCCGCTGGTACTTCCTATATATAAGTGTTTGTATGGTATTACATATCGTAGCGTTATTTGAATCATTTCAATTTGAAACATAGAACATTTTATACAAATAACACGCTTTTCACAAGACATTGATTTACAAACAACAAATCTTATACAAACTCTTTTTTTTACATGGTTATTCAGTTAACCATGCATTGTTCTCTTATTTATACATATCATTTGATCTTACTGTTTTTCAAATGATTTACAAGACAAAACAAAATACGAAGTTCATGACTAAACATTTTCTCAAACTCAAGTCATGAATTCCGTTTTCACAAAACCAATGTATCTCACAGGCATTTTTATGCTGACGTACCTATTTTCACATGTGTTTTCAGGAGATGATGCATAGGACTTATCAAGACATACTTAGGCGGACCTGTGCCTTAGTGACTTAAAACGAGACAAGAACTAGTTAATTTATGTTATGTACACTTTGATTCTTGTTTAAACAATGTAAACATTCATGTTTGATTAATAAAACGAAACTTCAATTGCCATGGATTTGAAACAATTGATTCTGTTACAACACTCCCCGACGTTTCCGCCACGTTTTGGATGTTCTACGTGGTCGGGGTGTGACAGAAAAGATGGTATCAGAGCCAATGGTTATAGGGAATTAGGTTATTAGTAATGCTTTGACCTAGTCTATAACCTTCCTAGGACCCTAACGCGAGTTTACTTGCGTTTAGACATAAAACAACACCGTCACCTATCCTTAGGCGACGACTGCAACAAGAACATAAATTTCAAAACCGCTTCAAAAACTAATCATCTGTTCTAGGATGATTGATTACTAGGTTTTGAACCCTCTATTGTAAGGTTTTGAACCCTCTGTTATATGGTTTTTGAACCCCTTTGAGTTTTCAAAACTCTGGTCAAAGTTTGGGTCCTAAATAGTGTGAACACGTGCAAACTGGAAGAGTGGATGCCTGTACCCTGGGTTTTCTGTCTAAGGTTAGAGAGTTCGTACAAATCCACATAATCGGACCAGTCACTCTTACCTGGGAACTCTTGGGGTGAGTGTCCACTTATAGGCGAGCATGTCTTCGCAATACACTATGAGGATCTATCTGCATTGATTCAGCCTTGGTGTTGTTTGTTTGCTTCGTGGATTCAAACAAATGACCATCAACCATGATTATGGTCGGTGATTGTAACATCCTATTCTTACCCAATGCCATTTCATTTGCTTTCTTTCATGTTTTCCTCTTTTAGAATGCCTCCTCGACGCGAACACCAGATAGCAACTGCCGAGCTGGCAGAAATTATTGCGCAGCAGATGGCTGCTCAATTCCCAAATCTCTTTGCTCAATGGAACCAAGCCAACAACAACAACAATGGTACATGCAATTTCAAGAGCTTTAACTCGGCTAAACCACTCAAGTTTAGTGGTTCTGAGGGAGCAACTGGGCTTCTCCAATGGTTCGAGAGCATCGAGAATACCTTTCGCCGCGTGCAGTGTCCGGAAAATCGCAAGGTAGAGTTTTCTTCGAGTGTGTTTCAGAAGAGGGCTCTTACATGGTGGAACGGGGTAATGAGAGACCGTGGTGCAGATGTTGCTCTAGCACAAACATGGGCTGAACTGAGAGCTCTTATAATGAGAAAGTTTTGTCCTCGTCATGAACAACGAGCGTTGGAGAAGGAGTTTGATGACTTGAAACAAGATAGTGGCGAACACAGGGCATATACTGATAGGTTTGAGGAGTTGAGTCTACTTTGCCCGACTATGGTCGCCCCACTCGACAAGGCTATCGAAAGGTACATCGACGGCCTGCCTGACTCGGTACAAGACATTGTCACTGGTAGCAACCCTACCACACTCCGTCAGGCCATTGAGCTATCTGCAACCTTGACTGAATCGCAGATCAGAAAGCATAAACTTTTTCGAAAGGGTGACAAGAAGCCAATCGAGGAATCAAAGACCATGGATGAACAGACTGAATCTCCTAAGAAGTCAAAGAAGCGAAAGGCTTCTCAGAACTTCGCCGTGGTCGCTCACAATGGTCAAGCCGTCCCCAACCAACCAGCTCAACCCCCTGCTAGAAAACCATACAATGGAACTGCACCTTTGTGCAACCAATGTGGTCTCCATCATCACGCCAATGTACAGTGCCGCAAATGCCAAACTTGTGGGCTTATAGGCCACACAGCAAGAGTCTGCCCAACTGCAGCTGCGCCAAACCAAGCTGGCAACAATCTTGCTCAAGGTCGTTTTCTACCAGGCTCTTGTTTCAACTGTGGCGAGATGGGTCATTTCCGAAGAAATTGCCCAAAGCTTGCTAATGCAAATCCAGCACAGGGATAAGCATCCGACTGACTAGAAGACAACATCGTTTGGAAATAATCACGTCTTATGTATTATTTTCTTTTGTTGTCAAAGTCCAAGAAACAGTTGTTATCGTTGTTTATAAATAAATCTTTTATTTGCATTACAATGTATTGCTGTGGTTGCATGTATAAACGACATATCCCTTACAATATCTACAATCAAGAAACCGTATTCCTTGAAGAGCAAACTACCCCTAAAATTCTCCCATTCTATAATCGCTTGCGTCTTCCACAAAATTCCTAAGTACCCGTTTATTCTAAGGAAAAGAAGTACAAGGCGCAGGTTACAACATAAGACGAATACCCAAAGTACCACTATAAATCCTTAATAGGGTACCTAAGGATTTCCCGTAAGTCTTTAATCGTTGTATACCTTCATTCGAATGTGGTGATTCCTTGTAATCAAAAATTGAATTTTGGGAGATCTTTCTATCTTCTCAGATAGATTCCAGTGAACATTGAGACCCGTCGATTGGTTTCCATATCCGTATTCAATCAATAACAAGTTAAAAACAAATTATGATCAAGTTAAACAAGTATGTGACTTTGTGCTTATGTGTTCCCTTATGTGTTGTTGTGTGATCCAAATTATGCTATCCAAATCCTCATAGAATCTTACATATCCTTGTACAAGAGATTCATCGTAGGATACCTAGGAGTATTACTTAAAATCCTCAATGGACTTCTATGTTATAGTTAAGTCCCTCGGATTATAAAGTACTACTTCATAATTAGACGCTTGAGTGGTCTAGTTAAACAGATTCATCCAAAAATCTGGATAAGGATATCATGTGATGATATAGCTGAAAGGACTCCTTGGTGGCCTAACTAAAAAGATCCCCTGTCGATCTAATTAAAAGGAACCGATGGAAGTCTAGTCACCCTCATCACAAGTTTGATATCCTTCCCCAAAATATTACAAAACAAACTGTGCATACTGTGCAAGGGATTACGTAATTATGGATGCATACATAATTATGGAATTTAGTGCACAGAAATCACAGCAAGTTCTGTCATGTGTCTAGAGTTAACCCTATTCATTTCCAACTCCGATGAAATAACCGTTGAAAATGATTCCGCTTAGTTCATTTTCGTTTCTGAAGATTTATCCGTTGAGGAAATGAACATCCGTTGTGTAATCCTTCATTTCCATTTCTGATGAAGCAACCATTGAAAATGACTCCATTAGTTCATTTTCGTTTCTGAAGATTTATCCGTTGAGGAAATGAATATCCGTTGTGTAATCCTTCATTTCCAACTCTGATGAAGCAACCGTTGAAAATGACTCCGTTGGTTCATTTTCGTTTCTGACGATTTATCCGTTGGGGAAATGAATATCCGTTGTGTAATCCTTCATTTCCAACTCTGATGAAGCAACCGTTGAAAATGACTCCGTTGGTTCATTTTCGTTTCTGACGATTTATCCGTTGGGGAAATGAATATCCGTTGTGTAATCCTTCATTTCCAACTCTGATGAAGCAACCGTTGAAAATGACTCCGTCTGTTCATTTTCGTTTCTGAAGATTTATCCGTTGAGGAAATGAACATCCGTTGTGTAATCCTTCATTTCCATTTCTGATGAAGCAACCATTGAAAATGACTCCGTCTGTTCATTTTTCGTTTCTGAAGATTTATCCGTTGGGGAAATGAATATCCGTTTACATTGCATACCGCTGATGGTTATTTGGCAAAGTCACAAATAGACTCCTACGAATAAATTTCGGGACGAAATTTCCTAAAGTAGGGGAGACTGTGACACCTGTGTCACCGCGACCATCAAACAAATACCAAGCCGATGAAATATCGTATTTCATACTTGGGATCTTGTATAAATATGTGTATCTATTGCACATATTAATTCTGGTTCAATTTCAAACTTTACATCGCTTTCTGGAGAATTATACGCAAACTGGTGCGTAAATGTACTCAGTTTAATGTGACAAATACTCCGGGACATCAACATATACTTAACATACCTTAAATAACCTTTACATAACTTAGAAATAAGTTTTGAAGGCTTTGGTATGGCAAAAACAAGTTAATTCGCTTACAGGGACTAAACTTGACAAACTGCGAAAGTATGCCAATTTGAACTATAACGAACATTCCGGAACATGTACGTAAGTTAAACATACCCTAAATATCCTTTACATAGCTTAGAAATAGGCTTTGAGGTGTTTGGTATGCTAAAACAAACTTTTGGATCATTCAGGGACTAAAAGTGTCAAAAAGTCCACAAGTTTGCACTTTCGCGCATAACTTACGTTCTGAATACATCCGGACATCCAAAAATTTATGTAAGCATTATAATATTATGCCTTAGTGTTTGGCATGAGAAAAATCCATTTGTCGCGTCATTTGGATCGTCTTTCGCGCTTATGCGCATTCCGTCGTAATTAAGCGAACATCGCGATCGTACGGCCAAACGAACCGACATCCGTAATATTTTTGAGCATATTTCAAGTCCCCTACACTTTAACTTCATCTTAGAGCCTTGAAATGAGGTTAACGGGGCTTAAACGTGCCAAAAATGGGCCAAATTACGTGTTTCTGAAGTGCAGGGACCAAAATTGAAAATTCTGGTCTGTGAACCTCAGGCGGGGCGCGTAAGGATTGGCCAAATCCTTACGCGGGGCGCGTGAGACTGTCAGACAGAAAATATATTGCATTTAATGCAGTTTGGCCTTTCGTTCGATCAAGGGGCAATGCCCTTTCACCCAATCATGAGCCAAGAGCCAATATCTGACTTACCACAATATTTTGACAAGTGTACGCTCGAGATCGCGGCACGATATTCGATAAACGATCCTAACGGTTCCACTTTTCCTATAAATACCCCCCCCCTTTGTTCCAAAAACCCACAAAATCTGGTCTTAAGGCTCTAAGTTGGAACCATTGTTCCATACCTGAGCTATTTGTTCTAGATTAGCACTCGGGGACCTTCCGTAAGTCTTCTTTCGCTCTTTTATCGCTTTTCGAGTCCGAAAGTCAACGTTTTGTTGACTTTCTGCATTGACCAGCTTATGGTCGATGCGAAGTTCATGGAACTTCATAACGTGAGCGTGATCACGATGGTTATAGTCTGTAGTGACTATACCTACTGATCACCACGTTAACTAGGCTCAGTGACGAGTCGTAGTTTCGCCCAAAATGTGCATTCTTGCATATTTTGTAACCAAACTACTCGTGAGCATCAAAGCCGTTTGTTTTGATGTCAAACCTGTTTTCTAAACTTAGTTAAGCATGTTCTAACATGCTTAGCTCGTCACTTTTAGTTTAGTGCTTATATAGGGTCGTAAGGTAAGCGATCTAAACCATCGCTTATCCTTTCGAACCCGACCCATTTGGTCGGTCATTAGGACCCGACCAAACACATTAGGTGACCATAGCTATAACCTTCCGAGGTTATACCTTGTGGTCACGATGTTAGGCGTTCCAGACGCGTTCTACGCGAACGACGCGTTAGGGTAGCCTAAGCTACCTAAACGGGTCATGATGGGGCGTAAGCACTTAAGTTAGGTTTCATTTTAGTATGTAGGCTTTGTTAAACCATATTACACGAGTCTCCATACTCGTTTGGTTTACGAACCCGCGTACTATCCGATCCTTCCGGTTTGATCCGGTATATTAACATAGCTACCTATTAGGTGCCGTTGATATCCCGTGATCTTTAGCATTATCTGGTTATTATACAAGAGCTCAAAGCAATCTCAGGTGAGTACATTGAACCCCTCTTTTACTGTTTTCCAAACTGTTTTGGGGTGAAACACATGTGCCTACTTGCTACTTTCATGCTTTCCGGTTTTCACATCACATCATATACTGCTTTGTTAAACCATATTACACGGGTCTCCATACTCGTTTGGTTTACGAACCCGCATACTATCCGACCCTCCGATTTTGGTCCGGTATATTAATATAGCTACCTATTAGGTGCCGTTTGATATCCCGCGACCTCTAGCATTATCTGGTTATTATACAAGGAATTCAAAGCAATCTCAGGTGAGTACATTGAACCCCATCTTTTACATGTTTTCGAGGAGTCAATGTGAGTACATTGAACCCCTCTTTTACTGTTTTCCAAACTGTTTTGGGGTGAAACACATGTGCCTACTTGCTACTTTTATGCTTTCCTGTTTTCACATCATATACTACTATGTTCGATAGTACATATATAAGGTACATGATTTCATTGTGTTTATGCTATGTATGCCCATTGTGCGCGTGCTTAGTACATTGTTTTACATTTCATGCTACGTACGCCCATTGTGTGCATACGTAGTACATTGTTCCACATTGCATCACTGTTGCATATGCTCATCCAGCATATGAGCACATTACACTACATTTTGAACCGTTGTACTCTACAATACATTTCATGCTACGTACGCCCATTGTGTGCATACGTAGTACATTGTTTCACATTGCATTACTGTTGCATATGCTCATCCAGCATATGAGCACATTACACTACATTTTGAACCGTTGTACTCTACAATACATTTCATGCTACGTACGCCCATTGTGTGCATACGTAGTACATTGTTTCACATTGCATTTCTGTTGCATATGCTCATCCAGCATATGAACACATTATACTACATTTTGAACCGTTGTAACCATTTGACTATACATAAACATTTCTACCGTTGTTAAACATTTCATCTTGATGGTTTGGTTTGAGTAAGTGATTTAAGTAACGAGGCATGTGTAATATGATACAAGCATGGTGGATACGCCGCTGGTACTTCCTATATATAAGTGTTTGTATGGTATTACATATCGTAGCGTTATTTGAATCATTTCAATTTGAGACATAGAACATTTTATACAAATAACACGCTTTTCACAAGACATTGATTTACAAACAACAAATCTTATACAAACTCTTTTTACATGGTTATTCAGTTAACCATGCATTATTCTCTTATTTATACATATCATTTGATCTTACCGTTTTTCAAATGATTTACAAGACAAAGCAAAATATGAGGTTCATGACTAAACATTTTCTCAAACTCAAGTCATGAATTCCGTTTTCACAAAACCAATGTATCTCACAGGCATTTTTATGCTGACGTACCTATTTTCACATGTGTTTTCAGGAGATGATGCATAGGACTTATCGAGACATACTTAGGCGGACCTGTGCCTTAGTGACTTAAAACGAGACAAGAACTAGTTAATTTATGTTATGTACGCTTTGATTCTTGTTTAGACAATGTAAACTTTCATGTTTGATTTATAAAACGAAACTTCATTTGCCATGGATTTGAAACAATTGATTCTGTTACAACACTCCCCGACGTTTCCGCCACGTTTTGTATGTTCTACGTGGTCGGGGTGTGACAGAAAAGATTCTGCATTAAATGCAAAATCTTTCTGTCAGACATGTTCACGCGGCCCGCCTAAAGATTTGGCAAATCTTTACGCGCCCCGCCTAAGGTTCCCAGACCAGAATTTTCAATTTTGGTCCCTACACTTCAGAAACACGTATTTTGGCCCATTTTTGGCATGTTTAAGCCCCGTTAACCTCATTTCAAGGCTCTAAGATGAAGTTAAAGTGTAGGGGACTTGAAATATACTCAAAAGTATTCCGGATGTCGGTTCGTTTGGCCGTACGATCGCGATGTTCGCTTAATTACGACGGAATGCGCATAAGCGTGAAAGATGATCCAAATGACGCGACGAATGGATTTTTCTCATGCCAAACACTAAGGCATAATATTAGGATACTTACATAAATTTTTGGATGTCCGGATGTATTCAGAACGTGAGTTATGCGCGAAAGTGCAAACTTATGCACTTTTTGACACTTTTAGTCCCTGAATGATCCAAAAGTTTGTTTTAGCATACCAAACCCCTCAAAGCCTATTTCTAAGCTATGTAAAGGATATATATGGTATGTTTAACTTATGGACATGTTCCGGAATGTTCGTTACAGTTCGAATTGGCATACTTTCGCAGTTTGTCAAGTTTAGTCCCTGTAAGCGAATTAACTTGATTTTGCCATACCAAAGCCTTCAAAACTTATTTCTAAGTTATGTAAAGGTTATTTAAGGTATGTTAAGTGTATGATGGTCTCCCGGAGTATTTGTCGCATTAAACTGAGTATGTTTATGCACCAGTTTGCGTATAATTCTCCAGAAAGCGTTGTAGAGTATGAAATTGAACAAGAATTGATATGTGCAAAGCATACACATATTTATACAAATCCCAAGTATGAAATACAATATTTCCTTGGTTTGGCATTTGTTTGATGGTTGGAGTGACACAGGTGTCACAGTCTCCCCTACTTTAGGAAATTTCGTCCCGAAATTTAATTCTAGAGGAAACTCGTGAGGACAGCTGTGAAGGTTTCGCCTTATAATAGATCCATTGAACCCTTAGGTAAAACCCTGGGCCATGTTAGGATTCTTAGCGAATTTGTTAACCCTCAGAGCGAATTCCTTGAAATAGTAAAACATGAAGTTTTGAACTACTGATTGACGAACGTTTCTTATGAAGGCTTATCTTAGGAAAACTTGGTGTGTGATTGAGATCAGAATTGGGGGAGTGTGAGAATAAATGACATTGGTCGAGGTCCGAGACTTCTCCCGTATCATTATTCTTGTCACTAGGTCTTAACATATGATGAAACTTCCTGTGGTTCCTGTGCACTGAATTCCATAATTATGTAGGCCTCCATAATTACGTAATTCCTTGCACAGTCCGCACAGTTCATTTCATAATCCGTAGGAAAAATTACTTGAATAAATATGAAGCGATTTGACTAGACCACCAAAGGATCCTTTTAATTCGATCAACGAACGATCTTTTTAACTAGATCAACACATGATCTTCTTAACTAGACCGTCGTACGATCTCTTTAAATAGACCGCTTAAGGGATCATTTTTATATCATCACATGATATTTCTAATCAGATTTTCAAAATCAATCTGTTTAAGCAGACCTTTCAAGAGGTCCAATTATAGAACAATACTTTATAACCCGAGGGACTTAACTACACTGTTGAAATCCATTGAGGGTTTAAGATAGTATCTTTGGATATCCCATTATGAATCTCCCGTATGAAGATATGAAAGATTCTATGAGGATTTGGATGGATCACATACAACCACAAAACATGTAAGAAAATACATAAGCACAAATTTAGTTAACTTGATTCTTTATTTTGTTATCCTTAGGTATGGATATTAAGGCACACTAGGAATCCAACCTATGGATTTCATTTGGCACTTTAACGATTTATGAAGATCTATCTATAAAGATAGAGGGATTCTCAATAAGTGTTTGACTTTGTTTCTTAAAAGAAACGAGAGTTTAAGGTTCTTGGGGAGATCACAAGTGATCATAATATGACAGAACCATACGAGTAGTTTGTTTTTGGGTTGACATCATAAAGTTGCATCAAGCATTCACACAAACACATAAATTTTGCAGAAATAAAAACAACAAATCTTTATTTATGTAGCAACGGATTTGTCTTGAAGTGTCAAAAGATAGCAACTAAGGAAATACAAAACACTAATTGTTTACTGCTGCCTCATTGTTCATGTTTGCCTCATTGATGTTGAACACTCGTCCACGCGCTGGAGGTATGTTAACAAGCCTTGGGCAATTGTTTCTGTAGTGGGTAAGGTCACCACAGTTATAACATGACCCTGGAGGGAACCGTGCTTGAACAGCAGCAGGGTTTGCAGCAGTTTGATTTGCATAACGACAAACATTGATCAAATGTCCCAACCGCCCACAGTGGGTACATTTGTGACACTGCTCTTGCTCTAGATGATGACGGTTGCATTTGTTGCACAACGGTGCAGTACCAACATAGTTTTGTCTTTTACGAGGTTGTGTTGGCTGGTTTGGTGCAACTTGTTTGTCTTGAGCAGTTACAGCGTAGCTTTGAGAGGCTTTGCGCTTTTTCTTCTTGGACACCTCAGCACTTTCTTCCTTTGGTTCCACATGAGCAGTTTTGTCAGATGGTCTTAAGTCGCCCTTCCGAAACAGCTTGCGCTTCCTGATTTGGGATTCAGTCAGAGTGGCAGCCAATTCAATGGCTTGTCTGACAGTAGTAGGGTTGCTGCCAGTAACGATGTCCTGAACTACGTCAGGAAGCCCATCAATGTATTTCTCAATCGCCTTATCCAGAGGCGTAACCATAGTAGGGCATAACAAGCTCAATTCCTCATAGCGATCAGTATAGGCTCGATGTTCCCCACTGTCTTGCTTTAAATCATCAAATTCCCTTTCTAGAGCCCTAAGCTCGATGTTCCCCACTGTCTTGCTTTAAATCCAGTTGTATCCGTTGACATGGATTACATTTGACAATAGACATTTGACTATACATGAACATTTCTACCGTTGTTAAACACTTCATCTTGATGGTTTGGTTTGAGTAAGTGATTTAAGTAACGAGGCATGTGTAATATGATACAAGCATGGTGGATACGCCGCTGGTACTTCCTATATATAAGTGTTTGTATGGTATTACATATCGTAGCGTTATTTGAATCATTTCAATTTGAAACATAGAACATTTTATACAAATAACACGCTTTTCACAAGACATTGATTTACAAACTACAAATCTTATACAAACTCTTTTTTTTACATGGTTATTCAGTTAACCATGCATTGTTCTCTTATTTATACATATCATTTGATCTTACTGTTTTTCAAATGATTTACAAGACAAAACAAAATACGAAGTTCATGACTAAACATTTTCTCAAACTCAAGTCATGAATTCCGTTTTCACAAAACCAATGTATCTCACAGGCATTTTTATGCTGACGTACCTATTTTCACATGTGTTTTCAGGAGATGATGCATAGGACTTATCAAGACATACTTAGGCGGACCTGTGCCTTAGTGACTTAAAACGAGACAAGAACTAGTTAATTTATGTTATGTACACTTTGATTCTTGTTTAAACAATGTAAACATTCATGTTTGATTAATAAAACGAAACTTCAATTGCCATGGATTTGAAACAATTGATTCTGTTACAACACTCCCCGACGTTTCCGCCACGTTTTGGATGTTCTACGTGGTCGGGGTGTGACACATGTTACATCGGCAAACCTCGACTACATCCAAGACATCCAGCGTCTCGCTCAATGACTCACAGATCAGGCAGTAGAACAGAACAAGCTGCCCAAACGCGTCAGTGCAACTACTACTCCAGCTGCTATTTCTGCTACACCCAACGACAACAAACGGAAATGGGATGGGGATTCCAGCAGGGGATCAGTTTCCGTTCAGTCTCAAGCACAGCAGCGCAAGACTAATGACTACCAGAGTCCGAATCAGCAATCATCTGGCAGTCAGGGGCAGGGTGGATACCGGGGAGTTCACCCACTATGTAACAAGTGTAACAGGCACCACAGTGGAAGGTGTCGTAAAGAATGTTGTCAGAGATGTCTCAAGCTAGGGCACGAAGCCAAAGATTGCAGGAGCTCACGACCAGCGAATCAGAATCAGTAACTTCCACCACCGGTTCCTCAAAACCCACAGCAGCAGCAACCACAGCGTGGAAACCGGGGATGTTTCCAGTGTGGGGCAGAAGGTCATTACAAACGCGATTGTCCTTAGTTGAACCAGAACCAGAACCGCAACCACAACAATAGCCAGGGCAACGGGCACAACAACGGTGGAAACAACAACAACAACGGGAATGAAGCTAGGGGTCGTGCATTCGTACTAGGTCGGGGCGACGCAGTGAATGATCCCAATGTGGTTATGGGTAAGTTTCTCCTCGACGATATTTATGTTACTGTTTTATTTGATTCGGGTGCGGATACAAGTTATATTTCTGTGAAAGCTAGTAAACTGTTAAAACGTGCACCAACACCCTAAACACCAAACACGTCGTAGAACTAGCTAATGGTAAGAGTTTAGAAGCCACGCAGATAGTCAGGGGTTGTAGTATCGTCTTAGCCGGTCAAGTTTTCTCCATCGACCTTATTCCCATAGTCTTGGGAAGCTTCGACATCGTCATAGGGATGGATTGGTTATCCCAGCATCAGGCAGAAATCTTATGCAGCGAGAAGATCATTCGCATTCCCCGTACTGGTCAAGAACCCCTCGAAGTTCAAAGTGACAAGAGTGGTGCAGTGGTAGGCATCATCTCTTTCTTGAAGGCTCAGAAGTGTCTGCGGAAGGGTCACACCGCAATCGTGGCACTCGTTTCAGACGCATCAGCAAAGGAAAAGAAACTGGAGGATATTCCAGTTGTACGCGACTACCCTCAGGTGTTTCCTGAAGACTTACCTGGCTTACCGCCTCACCGTCAGGTCGAATTTCAAATCGAGCTCGCTCCAGGAGCAGCACCCATAGCTCGCGCACCATACCGTCTAGCTCCATCAGAATTGGAGGAATTGTCAAAGCAGCTACAAGAGCTCTTGGAAAAGGGCTTCATTCGTCCAAGCTCTTCGCCATGGGGAGCTCCAGTACTTTTCGTGAAAAAGAAGGATGGCACCTTCAGGATGTGCATAGACTACCGCGAACTCAACAAGGTAACGGTGAAGAACCGTTGTCCTCTTCCACGCATAGACGACTTATTCGACCAGTTGCAAGGGTCGTGTTACTACTCCAAGATAGACCTACGGTCAGGGTATCATCAGCTGAGAGTCCGGGATGAGGACGTCTCCAAGACAGCATTCAGAACTCGCTACGGCCACTACGAGTTTCTTGTCATGCCGTTCGGGTTAACGAACGCACCTGCCGTATTTATGGACCTTATGAACAGGGTGTGCAAACCCTATCTTGACAAGTTCGTCATTGTATTCATCGACGACATTCTGATCTACTCCAAGAGTCAGGAGGAACACGAGCAGCACCTACGCCTTATTTTGGAACTCCTACGGAAGGAACAGCTGTACGCTAAGTTTTCGAAATGCGACTTCTGGCTTCGTGAAGTCCACTTCTTAGGCCACGTAGTAAACAAGGATGGGATCCATGTCGACCCATCCAAGGTAGATTCGATCAGAAACTGGCCTGCACCACATACGCCAACGGAAATACGCCAATTCTTAGGTTTGGCGGGTTACTACAGACGGTTTATTAAAGACTTTTCAAAGATTGCTCAGCCGCTTACGCTACTGACACAGAAGGGTGTCACCTATCGCTGGGGAGAGCCCCAGGAGACTGCTTTCCAGCACTTAAAGGATAGACTTTGCAGTGCACCTATCCTCTCATTGCCAGAGGGCACGGACGATTTCGTAGTATATTGTGATGCATCCATCCAGGGACTTGGATGTGTGTTGATGCAGCGCGACAAGGTCATTGCTTACGCCTCGCGCCAACTTAAGATTCACGAACGAAACTACACGACGCACGATTTAGAGCTGGGAGCTGTTGTTTTCGCACTCAAGATATGGCGACACTACCTGTACGGTACCAAGTGCACAATTTACACCGATCACAGGAGTCTCGAGCATATCTTCAGGCAGAAGGATTTGAACATGCGTCAACGGCGATGGGTCGAGTTACTGAACGATTACGAATGCGCTATCAAGTACCATCCAGGCAAGGCCAATGTTGTGGCTGACGCCCTCCGGCGAAAGGACACTCTACCTAGACGCGTACGAGCCTTGCAGCTCACTATACAGTCCAGTCTTCCAGCACAGATACGAAATGCTCAGGCAGAAGCATTGAAACCAGAAAACGTCAGGGCTGAAGCCCTACGCGGCTCAAGGCAACGATTAGAACAGAAGGCAGACGGCGCCTACAATGTAACGGGGCGTATTTGGGTCCCACTTTATGGCGGTCTCCGCGAACTTGTAATGGATGAAGCTCACAAGTCTCGCTACTCGGTACATCCAGGGTCGGATAAGATGTACCACGACATCAGAACTACTTATTGGTGGCCTAGCATGAAGGCCCACATTGCCACTTATGTCGGCAAATGCTTGACCTGTGCGAGAGTCAAGGTCGAATACCAGAAACCAGCAGGTCTCCTTCAACAACCCACGATACCGCAATGGAAATGGGAAGAAATTTCCATGGATTTCGTTACAGGCCTACCTAGATCTCAGCGTGGGAATGATACCATATGGGTGATCGTGGATCGACTCACCAAGTCTGCACACTTCCTAGCTATAAAGGAAACGGATAAGTTCTCCACTCTCGCAGACATCTACCTTAAAGAAGTTGTTTCGAGGCACGAGGTGCCCACTTCCATCATTTCGGATCGGGATGCACGATTCACGTCAGAACTATGGCAAGCGATGCACAAATCTTTCGGCTCACGGTTAGACATGAGCACAGCATATCATCCTTAGACGGATGGGCAGTCTGAGCGAACGATCCAAACTCTCGAAGACATGCTTAGGGCATGCGTTATTGATTTCGGCAACGGCTGGGAAAAGCATCTCCCTTTGGTGGAGTTCTCATATAATAATAGTTATCACACCAGCATACAAGCCGCTCCATTCGAGGCATTGTACGGACGTAAATGCCGGTCACCTCTCTGTTGGGCGGAGGTGGGGGATAGTCAGATTACGGGTCCAGAAATTGTAGTGGACGCCACAGAAAAGATTGCACAGATACGACAACGCATGGCGGCAGCACGCGACCGTCAGAAAGCCTACACGGATAAGCGTAGAAAGCCATTGGAATTTCAGGTCGGGGACCGGGTTTTACTTAAAGTTTCACCCTGGAAGGGTGTGGTACATTTTGGCAAACGGGGCAAACTAAATCCGCGGTATGTCGGACCATTCGAGATCATTGAGAAAATCGGCAAAGTAGCCTACAGATTGAACCTACCAGCTGAACTCGGTGCAGTTCACAATGTCTTTCACGTGTCGAATCTGAAGAAGTGCCTGTCAGATGAGACCCTTATCATTCCTCTCAAAGAACTCACTATCGACGAGCGGTTGCAGTTCGTCGAGGAACCTGTTGAAATCACGGACCGAGATGTGAAGGTCCTCAAACACAAGAGAATCCCTCTTGTTCGAGTTCGTTGGAACTCCCGACGTGGCCCAGAGTACACCTGGGAACGCGAAGATCAGATGACAGAAAAGTACCCCCAGTTATTCGGAACCAATGCAACCACTACTGAGGCTGAAGCTCCTACTGCGGAATTTCGGGACGAAATTCCAGATCAACGGGGGGAGGATGTGACACCCCAGGAAAACCAGTGAACAAAACAACTTACCTAGCTTCCTCAGCGAGTGCGTACCAAATTTCGGGACGAAATTTCTTTTTAGTTGGGGATAATGTGACAACTCGTATCTCGGACCTACTTTGATGTAACGTATGTGCACGATATATGACTTTATGAAATTGAATGATTAATCGAATGTATGATGGTATGCTATGTGTTGTGTAATGTGTGTATGTAATTAATGACTCGAGCGCACAACGAACTTTAGGGCAGCCCATGTTAGGGTTCGGCCCACCCACTTCAAACGCATAACCCTTAGAGTGTAGTAACCATCTCTCATTTTCTTAACAAAACACATCACACACCCGAAAACCCTAGTTCCTCTCTCTCTCTCCCTCTTGAACCCGACGGCAACAACATTCGTCTCTTCGAAGCTTTTCTTGATTGGGATTATTCTTGTTTGAAGCTTGCTAATCGGTTAGTGTGCTTATAAATGTTTCACGATTGATTGATTATGTTGTTGAATGATTTGTGTGCTAATAATCGGCCCACATGCATGTATTGAATGATGTTCTTGTGAACCGATTAGAATGATAATCGGCTATCATGTATTGATTCGGATTGTATTAGATGATTAATCTATGTTATGTTATGCTACTCGGATTATTAGCTTATTGATGTGTTAGTGAATCAGGTTATGTATGAAATCGGCGTGTATGAGGTTGTTACGTCTTAAAGTTGATCCGATTGAATATTAGTAAGATGTGTTCTTGAAAACATGATTAGGGTTCATATGGTTTAGATGATAAAAACTATGATTTGATCGGTTATGATTAGAGGTAGAAACTGTTGATGTTGTTGATTGACTTGGTGTAATATGGAAACTACTAAATGGATTGTAACTAAACAGCATGATTTCCGGAATGATAAGATCAATCGCACAAGGCCTCTTGTCGCACAAATGGCCCAAGTCGCACAAGATCAGATCATTCAAGATCTGATCCAAACGTACAAGTCACTCGCACAAGCCGGGCACACAAAGTTAATCGCACAAGATGCTTTCCATCGCACAAGTTCCTTGGATCGCACATGATCTATTGGGTCGCACTAGTTAATTCTGTTTTGTTTGTTTAGGCTGAGATCTCTATGTGAACTTTTAACTGTTGGGCCGGGTGAGTAATCTTGGGCTGGGTAATAAAGTTGATCGCACAAGCAGCTCGGATCGGACAAGCCCAGTCGGATCGCACAAGGCTTTTCATGGGCCGAGTATGTTTATGTTTTGAACTCCTCTTCGGTTGGGCTTAAGTATAGTTGGGCCGATTACATTTGGGCTAATAGTTTAAACGCACAAGTATGATTGCATTGTACTCTTGACTGTTTACGTGCTATACGTGTTTGCTATGATTCATACGTGCATTACTAGAACCAAACTTGACTTGTATGGTAACCCTGTTAGGACGTGGTTGACCACTATAGTTCAAGAACTCTTTCCTTTGTGTATTTGCCGAGCAACCCAAGGTGAGTTCACACAGCCAAGGCATGGGGTTCCCAGGGTGGGAATGGGATTGGATGATTATTTCGTGCGTACTTAGTTAATGGAACCTAATGATATAGTCCTCAGGGTGAGGATGGTAAATGATAAGATACGGCTAGACTAGTATACCTACTTGAACTGATCTTCGCACACACGCCAAGGGTTGGCTGCGATAATTATGACTGATCTTCGCACACATGCTTCGGGGAGGCTGCGAACTATAGAGACTAAATCTTCGCAAGTGATGCCAGGGTGGCCGCGATACAAATATACATAGTCTAGGATATTTGGGAGTATTAACCCAAATCTTCGCATACATGCCGAAAGGGCCCGCGATGGAAACCAATACTATATGAACAATGAACGAACATAATACGACTCATACAATTACTATTACTGAACTTACTTTCTGTGAACTCGCTCAACTAGTTGTTGACTCTCTGCTGCATGCCTTGCAGCACCTTAGGTACTATTTGGAGCTTGCACAAGGAGGAGCAGGTCGTTGTGGGCAACGGATTGATAAACACTTATTACGTTCCAAACATTTATATTTATGATTGGGTTTTTACATTAATGCTTCCGCTACATCTACTTATGTTGGTTTTGATAAACACCTTTCGTATTGATGGATAACTTTTACTATTTAATTACATGTTCAATATGATTGGTGGCTTGATCCTGGTCATGTCACACCTCCAAGCGGTGGTACTCCTGGTGTGGATTTTGGGGGTGTGACAAGGATAACCACCAAGCAATGCTAGAAGATCACGGAATCAAACGGCACCTATATAGGTATCTACATTAATAAACGGACCTATCGGAGGATCGGGTAGTACGAGGGTTCGTAAACCAAATAAGTCGGGGAACTTATGTAACATGGTTTAACAAAGCCTACGTACTAAAACGAAACTTATCCTAAGTGCTTTTGACCCGTTACGACCCGTTTAGGTAGCTTATTCTACTTTAACGCGTCGTTTGCGTAAAACGCGTTCGGAAAGCCTAACTAGTCCTATGACAAGTAAGATATGCCTTAACATGCTTAATATTGTTGCTAAATCAGTTTAGATGTCAAAAATTATGTTACATAGGCTTAAAATGAATTTTGGCGCAAAAAGGGTATTTTGGTAATTTACCTAAGGCATAAGAACTACTTATCATACAACTAGTTAAACGTCGTGACCATAAGGTATAACCTCGGAAGGTTATTCCCTACACAACTATGGTCACCTAAAATGTTTGGTCGGATCCTAATGATCGACCAAATGGGTCGGGTTCGTAAGCATAAGCGATTGATTAGATCGCTTACCTTTACGACCCTAAACAAGCACAAATCTAAAAGCGACGAGCTAAACATGCTAGAACATGTTTAGTAAAGTTAGAAAACAGGTTTGGTATTAAAACAAACGGTTTTAATACCCTAGAGTAGTTTGGTTACAAAATACGCAAGAAAACGCATTTTGGCCGAAACTACGACTCGTCACTGAGCCTAGATAACGTGGTAATTAGTAGGTATAGTTACTAGGGAAAATAACCATCGTGATTACGCTCACGTTATGAAGTTCAAACGAACTTCACGTTGACCATAAACTGGTCAATGCTGAAAGTCAAACACAGTTTGACTTTAACGCTAAAACGAACGAAAAACGCGAAAGAATACTTACAGAAGGTCCCCGCAAGATTGATTTCCGAGTATTTCTCAGGTATGAAGTGTTTATAACTCCAACTTAGAGAAAATCTCAGAATCAAGTGGGTTTGAATGAAGTTGGGGTTGGGTATTTATAGGAAACATGGAACCGTTAAGATCGTTTCTTGTTCCCCAAGCGTTAAATCTGAGCCGTACAACACATACCCACTGAATTACAAACCCATGGGAGCCCCTAGGATTGATAAAAACCATTTGCAAGTGGTTTTGGGGTGTTAAACAGCTGTAAACAGCTGTTTGCACAATTCTGCTGATCTGGGACATGCTTACGGACCGTAAGCAAGTCCATACGGTCCGTAAGGACCTGGCTTGCTAGCAGAAACTTTCATTAATTGGCAGAACAGGCCCCTGTGTTCCCAAACTTGATTTTTGATGCATTTTGGCACGTCTAAACCCCGTTAACCCCATTTTAAGGATCTAAAATGAAGTTAAAGTATAGGGAACATGAAATATGCTCAAAAATATGCCGGATGTCGGTTCGTTTGGCCGTACGATTGCGTTGTTCGGTTAATTACGACGGAAGTCGTAACGGACGCAAAAATGGTCCAAATTGCGCGACGATTGGGTTTTTGACAAGCTAATCACTAAAACATAATATTTTAATGATTACATCAATTTTTGGATGTCCGGGTGTATTCAGGATGTAAGTTATGCGCGAAAATGCAAACTTATGCACTTTTTGACGCTTTTAGTCCCTGAATGACCCAAAAGTTTATTTTAGCACACCGAACCCATCAAAGCCTATTTCTAAACTATGTAAGGGATGTCTAAGGTGTGTTTAACTTATGGCCATGTTCCAGAATGTTTGTTACAGTTCAAATCGGCATACTTTCGCAGTTTGTCAATTTTAGTCTCTATAAGCGAATAAACTTGATTTTGCCATACCAAAGCCTTCAAAACTTATTTCTAAGTTATGTAAAGGTTATTTAAGGTATTTTAAGCATAAATTGGTGTTCCGGAGTATTTTTCGCGTATAACTGATTACGTTTACGCACCAGTTTGCGTATAATTCTCCAGAAAGCGATATAGAGTTTGAAATCGAATAAAAGTCAAAACATGAAAAACATCAAACACAAACAAACAAACATAGGGATCAAATAACTTTATTTTATTGATAACTGAACTGTTTACAATGATCACAAGCACAGATGTCACAGTCTCCCCTACTTGTGGAAAATGTGACTTGCTTGACTTGTAACTGTTTAGTTGTTGACTTGCTTGACTTGTAACTGTACACCTTGCGTTATAATAAAACGTATTGTGTTTGCATGTGTTTGTGTTTGGTTGCATTACATGAAACCTTAAACCGTTCAACGCCATGACCCGATCTCGACGAAACAAAGCCTGTTTCGCCAACTTGATCTCGACGAAACAAAGTCTGTTTCGCCGACCCATCAGATTCGTCAAGCCCATTAAGGGCCCAGGACCATTATACGCGTATAAGTTATACGGAACCACTCCCTCCGTCACACTTTAGCTAAATCAGAAAAACCCTTGGGCTCTCTTTCTCTGTTGACGGTAACCTAGTGTCTCCGAAGTCTCGAACCGATCTAGTTGCTTCCCTGTTCGTTGCGGTTAGTGTTTATCTATGTGTGATTGCTTTTCTATATCATCAATTACTGTTCTTGTTTGAAATCATGAAGGAGCATGCCAGATTATGATTGTGTTCATGTGGTTTTGACTAGGCTATGATCTATAGTGTCAGTTTGATGTTTGCAAAACTTATTGATGTTATACGGATCAAATACACGTTAAATGTCATGAATCTGCCTACATAGTTATACCTTGCTAATCATGTGTTAATTTGATGATGATGTGCGGTATTGAATGATTTCTTTATGATGATTCTGTACGATGATTAGATGATGATTCTGTGATTGATGATGATTGTATGATTGTATGATTTTTGACGGCTGTTAGTATGATTAGGGTTTCCAGTGATATTGCGTAACTGTTGAAATCGTAACTGATACTTGACGTAACTGAAACTGGTTTACAAAACGGAATTGTTGGCGAAACAGATAGGGTGTTTCGCCAAGGGGTAATCGACGAAACTGGATAGTGTATCGCCAAGGGTGTTTGACGAAATAGAGAGGGGTGTTTCGCCAAGGGTAGTTGACGAAACAGAACTGTGTTTCGTCAACGGGTTGAACGACGAAATAGAAAGTGTCTCGTCAAACAAGTGTTTCGCCAACCTGTGTTTCGCCGACTTGAATAACTTGCACAGTAACCTGACTTAACTCTGTTAGAAGTTAACCGGATTGATTAACTACTGTTAAGTGGTATGCATGACTTGTATGATGTTGAATACATGTTTAGTACTTCTGTGATTATACCTATGCGTGAACAATTTGGATATAAACTGATCATGTACACATGCGTACTCTAGGACTTGATTGTAAACTGTGAGCACATACTTAGCATACTGAGCAAACCAAGGTGAGTTCACACAGCCAAGGCATGGGATTCCCAGGGTGGGAAAGGGGTTGGATGAATTATTCGTACAGGCTCAGATGATAGACTTAAATTATATGGTCCTCAGGGTGAGGAAGGGTAATGATGAGATACGACTAGACTAGTATACTAATTGAACTGATTTCGCACACACGCCAGGGGTTGGCCGCGATATTATGACTATCATTCGTACACATGCCTAGGAAGGCCGCGAACTATACGTACTAAAACTTCGCACACATGCCAGGGTGGCCGCGATACAAACATACATAATCTAGAATACTTGAGAACTTTCCCTAATCTTCGCATACATGCCTAGAGGGCTGCGATACGAACTAATACGATACATGACTTAATGAACGGACGCAATGCTTACTATACCATTACTATTACTGAACTATTAACTGTGAACTCGCTCAACTAGTTGTTGACTCTCTGCTGCATGCCTTGCAGGACCTAAGGTACATATGGAGCTTGCACAGGGAGGAGCAGATCGTTGTGGAACATGGATCGTGGATGTTATGTTAAACACTTAAACATTTGCACTTATGTTATACTATGGGTTTTCATACTGATGCTTCCGCTACACTTTGAAACTATAATTATGTTTTGAACACCTATCGTATTGATTGATTGGTATGCATTTACTTTTACCTGATGTTAATTACATGTTCGATATGATTGGTGGCTTGATCCTGGTCATGTCACGCCTCTAAGCGGTGGTACTCCGCAGATGGATTTTTGGGGGTGTGACAAATTCGTATCAGAGCCATTGGTTATAGAGAACTTGGTTTTAATATGGGAAAAACGTTTTTATTAAAACCAGACTATAACCAGAACAGTGCTCTCAACGATCCACAACAACGCTTCGCTCCACGTGCAAGACTCAACATCCTAGGTAATAAGGTTTATGTTTATTACCTGCTTGCTAGAACTACATAGAACTTTGCTCGTGGTATGCTAGATTACATTGCTTACTATTCGATATTACTTGAGAATATCTATGTGCTTACACTCTTCTGTCATCGCACTACTCGCGAACCTTTCTCACTTACTCTACTTTTACTATGAAGATCATGTCTGGACGTGTGAACATGACTCAAGCCCAGTTGACGACTCTTATCAATGAACGAGTAGCTGCGGCACTTGCAGCTGCACAAGCAGGTAGTATACCCTGCGGATGGGATACACACTAGGATCTTTGAATCCTACATTCCTAAATCAACCTTTGTATTTAATATTGTCCTATTCTATGTACAATAGGTCAAAACGCTCCACAACCTGTCTGCACCTTCAAGAATTTCATGGACTGTCGTCCAAGCACATTCAGTGGCACGGAAGGAGCAGTGGGACTACTCCATTGGTTTGAGAAGCTCGAGTTGGTATTCGAGATGTGTGAATGCCCTGAGGCTCGCAGGGTCAAGTACGCCACTGGTACTTTGGAAGGAATCGCGTTAACTTGGTGGAACGCACAAGTACAGATCCTAGGGTTGGCAGCTGCTAACGCCACCCCTTGGAATGATTTCAAGGAACTGATTAAACGTGAATACTGCACACGGGAAGACATCCATAAGTTGGAAGACGAGTTTTACCATTTGAAAATGACTGGGTCAGAGATTGAAGCTTATACCAAAAGGTCAAACGAGCTGGCCGTGCTGTGTCCAACGATCGTGGACCCTCCAATCAAGCGCATTGAGTTGTATCTCAAGGGGTTAGCACCAGAAATCTAGAGCCGTGTGACATCGGCTAATCTTGACAACATCCAGGCTATTCAGCGCCTTGCTCATCGCATTACGGATCAGGCAGTAGAGCAGAACAAGCTACCAAAACGCATCAGTGCTACCACTACTGCTGTTACTACTTCTGCTACTCCCAGTGACAACAAAAGAAAATGGGATGGGGATTCCAGCAAAGGATCAGCTTCAGTTCAGTCACAGGTTCAGCAGCGAAAGACTGACAGTTATTAGAGTCCCAATCAGCACTCTTCAGGCAATCAGGGGCAGGGTGGATATCGGGGAATTCACCCACTATGTAATAAGTGCAACAAACACCACAGTGGACGGTGTCGCAAGGAACGTTGTCAGAGATGCCTCAAGTTAGGGCATGAAGCTAAAGACTGCAAGAGTGCGCGACCTGCGAACTAGAACCAGCAACTACAACTACCAGCTCCACAGAACCAACAGCAGCAGCCACAACATGGAAACCGGGGGTGTTTCCAGTGTGGGGCAGAAGGTCATTTCAAATGTGATTGCCCTCAATTGAACCAGAACCAGAATCACAACAACAACAACAACCAGGGCAACGGGAACAACAACAACGGGGGAAACAACAACAACAATGGCAAAGAAGCTCGGGGTCGTGCTTTCGTGCTGGGTCGAGGTGACGCAATGAATGATCCCAATGTGGTTATGGGTAAGTTTCTTCTCGACGATATTTATGTTACTGTCTTATTTGATTCGAGTGCGGATACAAGTTATATATCGTTGAAAGTGAGTAAAATGTTAAAACGTACACCAACACCCCTAAACACCAAACATGTCGTAGAGTTTGTCACACCCCCAAAATCCACCTGCGGAGTATCACCGCTTGGGAGCGTGACTGACCAGGATCAAGCCACCAATCATATTGAACAATATAAATAATTAAAGAAATTCATAAACCCAATTCAATACAATTGATGTTCCAACAAAACATAGTTTAAGTAGCGGAAGCATGTAATTAACCCAACATAGTTAATAGTTTTAAATGTCATAACAGTTCAACATAGTAATCACGATCCTTGTCCACAACGACCGCGCCTCCAGTGCAAGCTCCATAAGTACCTAAGGTCCTGCAAGGCATGCAGCAACGAGTCAACAACTAGTTGAGCGAGTTCACAGAAAGTAAATGTGTAATAGCAAGTTCGTTTGTAACATTTGGCTCTACTGGGCCGATAGTACGTTCTATTGGTGGGGGCTTCCCATGTTGTATAACCACTAAACTATTCGTAACCATAAGTATCCTTCACAACCGAGGATAGTAGTAAGTATAAATACACGTAGGTTTTACGTGAGTATCCTTCACAACCGAGGATAGTAGTAAGTATAAGTCTACGTAGATTGTACGTATGTGTCCTGCACAACCGAGGACAGTGAATAGCATAAGTACGTGTCCTGCACAACCGAGGACAGTGAGTAGCATAAGTATGTGTCCTGCACAACCGAGGACAGTGGTATGGTAGTCTAGTATCAGTGTCAGTACGAATCTATTCAACCTTATTCCTTCAATCCCATTCCCAAGCCCTGGGAATCCCATGCCTTAGTAACAGTGTGAACTCACCTTGGTTTGCTCGGTATGTTATTGCTTCTAGGGTTAATTAACGTTTAAGTCCGTTACTGACGACCTAAGGTATATTGCACATAAATCCGATGTGAGTATTTTACTTTCAATTACGTTTACAACTCTTTGGTGTTCAAACAGTAACATGCGGTAACGTATCACAAAAAATGCAGTATCATTCAGTAATACGTAACATCATATCAGACAGTATCACATAATCGTATACAGTTGTGAACAGTGGTATGTGGTTCTTCTCACGAAGTTATGAACTTGGCACCAATATAAACTCAGTCTTTTCAAACGCTACGACAGTGAATCATGTGTGCATATATTTTAAGCTCGGACAACGCATCATACATATGAAATTTGAACACATATACATCATTTCATCATACAAACCTTATTCAATAACAGCAAGTAGTGATCATTCTGCAATCGACATATGTCTAAGCATGAAACATAATCTGCTATTAATTTACTATCATACCTTTAACATGTCACAGTTATCAATCATTTCACAATACACGTTCGGACCCTCTTATACTAATTAAAACTCGGTCAAGGCTTTAAAGCCTAAAACTCGGGCAAGTGGGTCACAAAGGTCGGACTTGGGAGGCCGATCACAAAACTCGGACCATGCAAGGGGGTGTAATGAAGTTCGGACAGGGGTAGGGGGGTTTAAAACTCGGATGAGAGGTGTGAGGTGTTAAAAGTCGGACAAGAGCTTGTGATTAAACTCGGACTACATGTCAAAGCAAGGAACTCGGACCTTTGTGATGCTTAAAGTTCGGACAAGAGGTGTGTTCACAAACTCGGACACCTTTTGGTTGTTTTAAAGTTCGGACCATTAAGTTATATGCAAAGGTCGGACCTTTATCATCTAATAAAGGTCGGACATCAATTCTTTCCTTTCACAAACTTCGGACAACCCTCAAAACACATAAAATTCGGACCTTTGCATTATTACAAAAAAAAAACTCGGATAGCATGCATGACAAGAAACTCGGATCCTTTTGATGTTTTATATAAAACTCGGACTGCAACATATCATTTAAAACTACTATAGATCACTAATAAGTCATGGATTAAAACTCAGACAATTCAATCTAAAACTCTGACCTAACTACGGACTAACAACATGCGTGATTTCCTAGACAATTCACAGAATCACAACAGTTACACTTCAATATTCATGCGATCAAAAACCCTAATTACATTATATCAGTCTGGCATCAATCCAACTACCAAAACAATCGTGTATTCTAAAATCACCAGGCAATCGATTAAATAACTATCCAACACCATTAGCATCATAATCAGAATCCAATCAATGATCACAGAAAGTATCATATGAAGAACTAGGGTTTTCAAGTATTACAAGATTCAAGAATTAATAATAATCAAGCAATCGATTAGGGTTTACAAGGATTACAATAATCAAATAACAATTACCTTGAATGATTCTAGAGAAAGAGAGGAATCAAGAGTGATGAATATCTTGCCAATGATGATGGTGATGATGATTGCTAGGAGATTAGAGAATGAAGTACGTGCTTGGTTTTATGAAAATGATTAGTGAACAAGAGATTAGGGTTAAGTATAGCTTAAGTTTCACTAATAGCTCTCTACACCCTTGATTAATATATTTTACAATCGTACACCATCTCAAACAATTTCATAGTTTCACCACCAAGTTTACATATTTGACAAGTTTATTACAATTAACACATACCCATGCACAATCACACAATACACTTCATTGTATCAAAACGTATACAATTCCATAGCATTCAATTGTGCAAATAAACAGCTAAACAATACATGAACGTGCAATAAATGCAAAATAGGAATCTTGGAAATTCGAGTTGTCACATTATCCCCAACTTAAAAGAAATTTCGTCCCGAAATTTAGCGTGCGGTTACTGAGGAAGCTAGGTAAGTTGTATCGTTTACTGGTTTTTCGTGGGGTGTCACATCATCCCCCCGTTGATTTGGAATTTCGTCCCGAAATTCAGTAGTAGTAGCTTCAGCCTCAGTAGTGGTTGCATTGGCTTCGAATAATTGGGGGTACTTTTCTGTCATCTGGTCTTCGCGTTCCCAAGTGCACTCTGGGCCACGTTTGGAGTTCCAACGAACTCGGACAAGAGGGATTCTCTTGTGTTTGAGGACCTTAACATCCTGGTCCGTGATTTCAACTGGCTCCTCGACGAACTGCAACCGCTCGTCGATAGTGAGTTCCTTAAAAGGAATTATGAGGGTCTCATCTGACAGACACTTCTTCAGATTCGACACGTGAAATACATTGTGAACTGCACCGAGTCCAGCTGGTAGGTTCAGTCTGTAGGCTACTGGGCCTATTCTTTCAGTGATTTCGAACGGTCCAACATACCGTGGATTGAGTTTGCCTCGTTTACCAAATCGACCCACACCCTTCCAGGGTGAGACTTTAAGTAAAACCCGGTCCCCGACCTGAAATTCCAATGGCTTCCTACGCTTATCCGCGTAGGCTTTCTGACGGTCGCGTGCTGCCGCCATGCGTTGTTGTATTTGTGCAATCTTTTCTGTGGCGTCCACTACAATCTCTGGACCCGTAATCTGACTATCCCCCACCTCTGCCCAACAGAGAGGTGACCGGCATTTACGTCCGTACAATGCCTCGAATGGAGCGGCTTGTATGCTGGTATGATAACTATTATTATATGAAAACTCCACCAAAAGGGAGATGCTTTTCCCAGCCGTTGCCGAAATCGATAACACACGCTCGAAGCATGTCTTCTAGAGTTTGAATCGTGCGCTCAGACTGCCCATCCGTCTGAGGATGATATGCTGTGCTCATGTCTAATCGTGAGCCAAAAGATTTGTGCATCGCTTGCCATAGCTCTGACGTGAATCGTGCATCCCGATCCGAAATGATAGAGGTTGGCACTCCGTGCCTCGAAACAACTTCTTTCAAGTAGACGTCTGCTAAGGTAGAGAACTTATCTGTTTCCTTAATAGCCAGGAAATGAGCAGACTTTGTGAGTCGATCTACGATCACCCAGATAGTATCATTCCCACGCTGGGATCTAGGCAGGCCAGTAGCAAAATCCATGGAAATTTCTTCCCATTTCCATTGCGGTATCTTGGGCTGCTGAAGTAGGCCCGCTGGTTTCTGATACTCCACTTTGACCTTTGCACATGTCAAACACTTGCCAACGTAAGTTGCTATGTGGGCCTTCATGCTAGGCCACCAGTATGTAGTTCTGATGTCGTGGTACAATTTATCCGAACCTGGATGTACCGAGTAGCGGGACTTGTGAGCTTCGTCCATTACAAGCTCTCGTAAACCGCCATAAAGTGGGACACAAATACGCCCCGTTACATAGTATGCGCCGTCTTCCTTTTGTTCCATTCGTTGCCTTGAGCCGCGTAAAGCTTCAGCTTTGACGTTTTCGGGCTTTAATGCTTCCATCTGAGTAGTTCGTATTTGTGCAGGAAGACTGGACTGAATAGTGAGCTGCAAGGCTCGTACGCGTCTAGGTGGAGTGTCTTTCCGGCTGAGGGCGTCAGCCACAACATTGGCCTTGCCTGGATGGTACTTGATGGCGCATTCGTAATCATTAAGTAGGTCGACCCATCGTCGTTGACGCATGTTCAATTCCTTCTGCTTGAAGATATGCTCGAGACTCCTGTGATCGGTGTAAATAGTGCACTTGGTACTGTACATGTAGTGTCGCCATATCTTGAGCACGAAAAACAACAGCTCCCAGCTCTAAATCGTGCGTCGTGTAGTTCCGTTCGTGAATCTTGAGTTGACGAGAACCGTAAGCAATAACCTTATCCCGCTGCATCAATACACAACCAAGCCCCTGTATCGATGCGTCACAATAAACTACAAAATCATCCGTGCCCTCTGGCAATGAGAGAATAGGTGCGCTGCAAAGCCTATCCTTTAAGTACTGAAAAGTCGTTTCTTGTGTATTACCCCAACGATAGGTAACACCTTTCTGTGTCAACATAGTAAGCGGCTGTGCGATCTTAGAGAAGTCTTTAATGAATCGCCTGTAATACCCCGCCAAACCCAAGAATTGGCGTATTTCTGTCGGTGTATGCGGTGCAGGCCAGTTCCTGATCGAATCTACCTTGGATGGATCGACATGGATCCCATCCCTGTTCACCACATTGTCACACCCCCAAAAATCCACACGCAGAGTATCACCGCTTGGGAGCGTGACTGACCAGGATCAAGCCACCAATCATACAGAACATTGTATAAAGTAAAAGTAAATGCAATATAATCCAAACCAATTCCATATGAAAGGTGTTTCCAAAACATAAGTAAGTTGTCATTGTTTAGCGGAAGCGTATTATTGTAAAACCCATAGCAAATAAGTATCAAATATCAAAAGTGTTCAATAAGATGATCAAGATCCAAGCCCCACAACGACCAGCTCCTCCGTGTGCAAGCTCCAAGTACCTAACGATCTGCAAGGCATGTAACAGAATGATCAACAAACTAGTTGAGCGAGTTCACAGAAAGTAAATTGCATAATAGTAAATTCGTTTGTAACAGGTGGCTCTACTGGGCCGATTGTATGTTCTATTGGTGGTGGTGTTCCACGTTGTATAACCACTAGACTACTCGTAACTATAGGTATCCTTCACAACCGAGGATAGTGATCAATATAAGTAAAGTATCCTGCACATCCGAGGATAGTGATCAGTGTATGTATCCTTCACAACCGAGGATAGTGATCAGTATAGGTATCCTTCACAACCGAGGATAGTGATCAGTATAAGTATCCTTCACAACCGAGGATAGTAATATGGTAGTCTAGTCATAGTGTCAGTAGTGTATCTATTCAACCTTATCCTTTCAATCCCATTCCCAACACCCCGGGAATCCCATGCCTTGGTAAGAGTGTGAACTCACCTTGGTTTGCTCGGTATGCTAGGTTATGCACTCACAAGTAATTAATCACGTCCTATTGTATGCACGTATAACAAATCAGTTCATGTTCACAATGATACGCATGCAATTTAATGTTCACATAACAGTCAGTTTGCATATCGGCACAACACGTATTATTTCACACTTAATCATCAACTATCATTCGATTCACATTACCCATCCTTCGATACATTGCTCATCCTTCGGTCTAACAATTATCACAACAATCACAATTATGTTTCGACACGTCTTTCGATACACAGTTATCATCTTACGATTCATGGTTATCTTTCGACACATCAGCTATGTTTCGACATAGTTATCCTTCGACACACAGGTTATGTTTCGGTCAACACACTATCTTTCGGTCAAAGCTATCCTTCGGTCAACACTACTATGGTTCGGTCAATGCTATCCTTCGGTCAACACCACTATGGTTCGAAGGACAAGCATCTTTCGGTCGCAACAACTATGTTTCGAATAACTACCATCTTTCGATAAATATCAGTTACGTGTTTCCTAAATTTACTGAATCTGTTACATTGTTTCCAAACATAACAATTATCAATCAACAGGTTTCCAATTTCTCGATTAACATACAGCCGATCAAACAAGCATATTTCATATATTCAATCTCAGGAACCCTAACCGAAAATCATGAACAATAACCATATTCATTCGGATTACTATTAAGACATAACAACCTCATGTAAACTGATTTCATAATAACCCGATTTCACTAATATATCAACAAGTTATCAATCCGGAGCATACATCGTCACAGTAACATAACAAGCATCATTGAATCGATTTAAACTTATTATCATGCAATACCACTACAAGATCATCTTTATACGATTCATATCATTCAACATACAATCAATTCTAATCGTTCTTAATCAAAGCATGTAATAATAATAACATCATGTCATCAACGATGATAGTGAAACACTAACCGGATTAGGGGATTGAAACTAGTGGGGTTTCGGGTGCACAAGAACTTTCAGCCGACCACAAGACTTCGAGAGAGAGAGAAGGGTATTAGGGTTTTTGAAACTAACTGCCGGTTACATGCATCACGTATATAAACGTATCACAGGAATGGGCCAAGCCCATTAGAAAGACTGGGCCGAAAGATGTCGAAGGATAGAGTCCTTGGTCGAAGGATATGTTTCGAGATCCTTCGAACCGAAAGTTGATCCTTCGAATCGAAGGATATGTTTCGAGATCCTTCGAACTGTATGTCATGTTTCGTGATCTAGACTAAGTGTTTTAATAATAATAATTCTAATATTATTTTCTACCACAGCAAGTAATCACATATAGGCAAAACGACAATACGTTTCATTAAAATACCACGCGTACAATTTCAAGTCCACAATCCAAACAACTAAACAGTCAAAGTCAACGCGCATTTAATGCGAAAGTGAAAGTCAGAAACTCGAGTTGTCACATTATCCCCAACTTAAAAGAAATTTCGTCCCGAAATTTGGTACGCACTCACTGAGGAAGCTAGTTAAGTTACATCGTTCACTGGTTTTCCTGGGGTGTCACATCATCCCCCCGTTGATTTGGAATTTCGTCCCGAAATTTAGTAGTAGTAGCTTCAGCCTCAGAAGTGGATGCGTTGGTTTCGAATAACTGGGGATACTTTTCTTTCATCTGATCTTCGCGTTCCCAGGTATACTCTGGACCACGCTGGGAGTTCCAACGAACTCGAACAAGAGGGATTCTCTTGTGTTTGAGGACCTTAACATCCCGGTCCGTGATTTCAACTGGTTCCTCGACGAACTGCAACCGCTCATCGATAGTGAGTTCCTTAAAAGGAACTATAAGGGTCTCATCTGATAGGCATTTCTTCAGATTCGACACGTGAAATACATTGTGAACTGCACCGAGTTCAGCTGGTAGGTTTAATCTGTAGGCTACTTTGCCAATCTTTTCTAAGATTTCGAATGGTCCGACGTACCGCGGATTCAGTTTGCCTCGTTTACCAAATCGAACCACACCCTTCCAGGGTGAAACTTTCAATAAAACCCGGTCCCCGACCTCAAATTCCAATGGCTTTGTACGCTTGTCCGCGTAGGCTTTCTGACGGTCGCGTGCTGCCGCCATGCGTTGTCGTATCTGCGCAATCTTTTCTGTGGCGTCCACTACAATCTCTGGACCCGTAATTTGACTATCCCCCACCTCTGCCCAACAGAGAGGTGACCGGCATTTACGTCCGTACAATGCCTCGAATGGAGCGGCTTGAATGCTGGTATGATAGCTGTTATTGTATGAAAACTCCACTAAAGGGAGGTGCTTTTCCCAGCCGTTGCCGAAATCGATAACACACGCTCGAAGCATGTCTTCTAGGGTTTGAATCGTGCGCTCAGACTGCCCATCCGTCTGAGGGTGATATGCTGTGCTCATGTCTAATCGTGAGCCGAAGGATTTGTGCATCGCTTGCCAAAGCTCTGACGTGAATCGTGCATCGCGATCCGAAATAATAGAGGTGGGCACTCCGTGCCTCGAAACAACTTCTTTCAAGTAGATGTCTGCTAGGGTAGAAAACTTATCCGTTTCTTTGATAGCCAAGAAGTGAGCAGACTTTGTGAGTCGATCAACGATCACCCAAATAGTGTCATTCCCACGCTGGGATCTAGGTAGACCTGTAACAAAATCCATGGAAATTTCTTCCCATTTCCATTGCGGTATCTTAGGATGCTGAAGTAGGCCTGATGGTTTCTGATATTCAACCTTGACTCTCGCACAGGTTAAGCATTTTCCAACATAGGTGGCGATGTGGGCCTTCATACTAGGCCACCAGTAAGTAGTACTGATGTCGTGGTACATTTTATCCGACCCTGGATGTACCGAATAGCGAGACTTGTGAGCTTCATCCATTACAAGTTCGCGTAAACCGCCATAAAGTGGGACCCAAATACGCCCCGTTACATAGTAGGCGCCGTCTTCCTTTTGTTCCATTTGTTGCCTTGAACCGCGTAAGGCTTCAGCTGTGACGTTTTCGGGTTTCAGTGCTTCTAACTGAGCAGCTCGTATCTGTGCAGGAAGACTGGACTGAATAGTAAGCTGTAGCGCTCGCACGCGCTTAGGTAGAGTGTCTTTCCGACTGAGGGCATCAGCCACAACATTGGCCTTGCCTGGATGATACTTGATGGCGCATTCATAGTCGTTTAGAAGTTCAACCCATCTCCGTTGACGCATATTTAAATCCTTTTGCTTAAGAATATGCTCGAGACTCCTGTGATCGGTGTAAATCGTGCACTTGGTACCGTACAGGTAGTGTCGCCATATCTTAAGCGCGAAAACAACAGCTCCCAGCTCTAAATCGTGCGTCGTGTAGTTTCGTTCATGAACCTTGAGTTGTCGAGAAGCGTAGGCTATCACTTTATCACGTTGCATCAACACACATCCAAGACCCTGGATGGATGCATCACAATATACTACGAAGTCATCTGTGCCCTCTGGCAACGAAAGAATAGGTGCGCTGCAAAGCCTATCCTTTAAGTACTGAAAAGCGGTCTCTTGCGTATTGCCCCATCTGTAAACGACACCTTTCTGTGTTAGCATAGTATGTGGTTGCGCGATCTTTGAGAAGTCTTTAATAAATCGCCTGTAGTAACCCGCCAAACCCAAGAATTGGCGTATTTCTGTCGGTGTACGTGGTGCTGGCCAGTTTCTGATCGAATCAACCTTGGATGGATCGACATGAATCCCATCCTTGTTTACCACATGGCCTAAGAAGTGGACTTCACGAAGCCAGAAGTCGCATTTTGAAAACTTTGCATACAGTTGCTCCTTTCGAAGAAGTTCCAAGATCAGACGTAAGTGCTGCTCGTGCTCCTCCTGACTCTTGGAGTAAATCAAAATGTCGTCGATGAAGACGATAACAAACTTATCAAGATACGGTTTGCACACCCTGTTCATAAGATCCATGAAGACTGCAGGCGCGTTCGTAAGCCCGAATGGCATGACAAGAAACTCGTAATGACCGTAGCGAGTTCTGAAAGCGGTTTTGGAGACGTCCTCATCCCGGACTCTCAGCTGATGATACCCTGACCTTAAATCAATCTTGGAATAGTAACACGACCCTTGCAACTGGTCGAATAGGTCATCTATGCGCGGAAGAGGATAACGGTTCTTCACCGTCACCTTATTGAGTTCGCGGTAGTCGATGCACATTCTGAACGTACCGTCTTTCTTCTTCACAAATAACACTGGAGATCCCCAAGGCGAAGAGCTTGGACGAATAAAGCCCTTTTCCAAGAGCTCTTGTAGCTGCTTCGACAGTTCTTCCAGTTCGGTTGGAGCTAAACGATACGGTGCGCGGGCTATTGGTGCTGCTCCAGGAGCTAACTCAATCTGAAACTCGACTTGACGATGAGGAGGTAAACCAGGTAAATCTTCAGGAAACACTTGAGGAAAATCACGCACAACTGGTATATCCTCCAGCTTCTTTTCCTTTGCTGATGCGTCAGTGACAAGTGCCAGAATGGCAGTATGTCCTTTTCGTAAACATTTCTGCGCCTTTAAGTAAGAGATGATGCCAACCACAGCACCACTCTTGTCACCTTGTACTTCGAGAGGTTCTTGACTGGAGCGAGGAATACGAATAACTTTTTCTTTGCATAAGATCTCCGCATGATGTTGGGATAACCAATCCATACCGATGACGACGTCGAAACTACCCAAAACTATGGGTATAAGATCAATCGAGAAAGTCTGACCCGCTAGAACAATACTACAACCCTTGACTACCTGTGCGGCTTCTACACTTTTACCATTGGCTAGTTCTACGACGTGTTTGGTGTCTAGAGGTGTTGGTGTACGTTTTAATAATTTACTCATTTTCAATGACATATAGCTTGTATCAGCACCCGAATCAAATAAGACAGTAACATAAATATCGTCGAGAAGAAACTTACCCATAACCACATTGGGATCATTCACTGCATCTCCTCGACCCAACACAAAAGCACGACCACGAGCTTCATTGCCGTTGTTGTTGTTGTTTCCCCCGTTGTTGTTGTTACCATTACCCTGATTGTTGTTATGATTGTTGTTGTTCTGGTTCCTGTTCAACTGAGGGCAATGCCTTTTGAAGTGACCCTCTGCACCGCAATAAAAACACCCTTTGTTACCCTGCTGCTGATTCTGCTGTGCTTGAGGTTGCTGCTGATTCTGGTTTGCAGGTCGAGCGCTTCTACAATCTTTGGCCTCGTGACCCATCTTGAGGCATCTTTGACAACGAACCTTATTACACTGGCCACTGTGATGTTTGTTGCAGGTGTTACACTTTGGAAGGTTTCCTCGATACCCTCCCTGTCTATGGCTGCCTGAGGAGTGCTGACTTGGACTCTGGTAACTGTCTGTCTTTCGCTGTTGAGCTTGCGACTGCACTGAAGCTGATCCCTTGCTAGAATCCCCATCCCATTTTCTCTTACTTTCACTGGGAGTAGCAAGTGTAGTAGAAGCAGTAGTGGTAGCAGTAGCACTGATACGCTTTGGCAGTTGTTCTGATCCACTGCCTGATCGGTGATGCGATGAGCGAGACGCTGGATTTCCTGGATGTTGTTGAGATTAGCCGAGGTAACGTGGCTCTGTATTTCTGGTACCAAACCTTTGAGGTACAACTCAATACGCTTGTATGGAGGGTCCACCATAGTTGGACATAACACAGCCAACTCATTTGATCTCTTGGTGTAAGCTTCGATTTCCGAACCAACCATTTTCAAGTTATACAACTCGTCCTCCAACTTGTGAATGTCTTCTCTAGTGCAGTATTCCCTCTTGATCAGTTCTTTGAAATCATTCCAGGGTGTGGCGTTAGCAGCTGCCAACCCTAAGATCTGCACTTGTGCGTTCCACCAAGTGAGCGCAATCCCTTCAAGCGTGCCAGTGGCGAACTTCACCCTGCGAGCCTCAGGGCATTCACACATTTCGAAAACCGACTCGAGCTTTTCAAACCAGTGGAGGAGTCCAACTGCTCCCTCCGTGCCACTGAACGAGCTAGGACGACATTCCATGAAATTCTTGAAGGTGCACCCAGGTTGTTGCTGAGCGGGTTGACCTATTGTGTACGAATAGGGCAAAGTTAAGTACGAGAATTAATGTAGGATCTAAAGATCCTAGTGTCTATACTGCAGGGTATACTACCTGCTTGGGCGGCTGCAACTGCCGCAGCAACGAGAGCCTCTAGCTGGGCTTGAGTCATGGTAATTCGTGCGGCCATTGATCTTCACATCAAAGGCAACATAAGTGAGAAAGGTTCGCGTATAGTGCGATGACAGAAGAGTGTAAGCACATAAGTATTCTCATGCAATAACAAGTTGTGAGCAAGGTAATGTAAGCATACTACGAGCAAAGTTCTATGCAAATTCTAGTATGTAGGCAATAAACATAAACCTTATTACCTAGGAAGTTGAGTCTTGCACGTGGAGCGAAGCGTCGTTGTGGATCGTTGAGAGCACTGTTCTGGTTATAGTCTGGTTTTAATAAAAACGTTTTTCCATATTAAAACCAAGTTCTCTATAACCAATGGCTCTGATACCAATCTGTCACACCCCCAAAAATCCACACGCAGAGTATCACCGCTTGGGAGCGTGACTGACCAGGATCAAGCCACCAATCATACAGAACATTGTATAAAGTAAAAGTAAATGCAATATAATCCAAACCAATTCCATATGAAAGGTGTTTCCAAAACATAAGTAAGTTGTCATTGTTTAGCGGAAGCGTATTATTGTAAAACCCATAGCAAATAAGTATCAAATATCAAAAGTGTTCAATAAGATGATCAAGATCCAAGCCCCACAACGACCAGCTCCTCCGTGTGCAAGCTCCAAGTACCTAACGATCTGCAAGGCATGTAACAGAATGATCAACAAACTAGTTGAGCGAGTTCACAGAAAGTAAATTGCATAATAGTAAATTCGTTTGTAACAGGTGGCTCTACTGGGCCGATTGTATGTTCTATTGGTGGTGGTGTTCCACGTTGTATAACCACTAGACTACTCGTAACTATAGGTATCCTTCACAACCGAGGATAGTGATCAATATAAGTAAAGTATCCTGCACATCCGAGGATAGTGATCAGTGTATGTATCCTTCACAACCGAGGATAGTGATCAGTATAGGTATCCTTCACAACCGAGGATAGTGATCAGTATAAGTATCCTTCACAACCGAGGATAGTAATATGGTAGTCTAGTCATAGTGTCAGTAGTGTATCTATTCAACCTTATCCTTTCAATCCCATTCCCAACACCCCGGGAATCCCATGCCTTGGTAAGAGTGTGAACTCACCTTGGTTTGCTCGGTATGCTAGGTTATGCACTCACAAGTAATTAATCACGTCCTATTGTATGCACGTATAACAAATCAGTTCATGTTCACAATGATACGCATGCAATTTAATGTTCACATAACAGTCAGTTTGCATATCGGCACAACACGTATTATTTCACACTTAATCATCAACTATCATTCGATTCACATTACCCATCCTTCGATACATTGCTCATCCTTCGGTCTAACAATTATCACAACTATCACAATTATGTTTCGACACGTCTTTCGATACACAGTTATCATCTTACGATTCATGGTTATCTTTCGACACATCAGCTATGTTTCGACATAGTTATCCTTCGACACACAGGTTATGTTTCGGTCAACACACTTGTGACAACTCGAACTTTAGGCTTGCTTGATGTAACGTTTGTGCACGATATGTGATTTTATAAACCCGAATGATTAATTGATTTCATGATATATGTTATGTTATATGCATTATGTGTGTATGTATGTCGTATGTATGTGAACCGGCCACACAAAGCCCTTGGGGCCACTCCTTGTTCTCGGGTCCATTAGACAACCGAGTGGGCTCGGCCCACTCCCCATTCGCAACACAAAACCGGAACAAGGGGCTTGTTTCACCACTTTTGCAAATCACAAACACACACACACAAACCCTAGAAGCTTTGCTCTCTCTCGGCTTGCTTGGAACCCGACGGCACACACACACACACTTTGAAGCTTGTGAAACGAATCGATCCTCTACCTTCATCCGGTTAGTGATGATGTTATGTTTTTGGATTATTTATGATATTATGTGATTGCTATCATTCTGTTAGGTGATGTAACTAAGGTGTATGCTTGTAATATTGATTGGTTGTTGATGTTGGATGCGGGTACTTATAATAGTGATGTTTGTTAATCGGATAACATGTACGGTTACGTTTTATGCTCGACTTATTGTTTGATTCGAACCGGTTAGGTGCATGGTTATAGGCTGTCATGAAATTGATTAATCAAAACGTTTCTGCATGATTCGGTTTAGGCTGTTTGATGATCCGATTGATTGTTATCTAGGCTGTTTTGTTTAAGCATATGAACATGTTTGAAGATTGCTATGAAACTGCTATTTTCGGTGTTTGATCTGTTTCCGAAACTGTTGAATATGTTTGCTGAAATCACGGAGTTTAATTGACTAGAATTATGGAAATCAGTTACACAGCCGGTTGCGACTCAGATTGCGAGTCGAAACCCCCGTCTCGACTCGAGACCACAAACAGCACCAGCCGAAACCACGGTTGCGAGTCCCGTTGCGACTCGTAACCAGACCATGATGAACCGAGATCTCCATTGCGACTCGCAACCAGCTGTTGCGACTCGTAATCTCCGGTTGCGACTCGAGATCTCCGTTGCGACTCGAGACCATCGTTTACACGCACACTGTTGGGCCTTCACTGTCACGGGCCCAATCTATTGAGCCCAACGATTTGAATTGTGGACTGTTTTGCTAATGGACTTGTATGTGTTTGCTACTTGGGCCGATTGGGAATCTGGATTGTTATATTATTGGGCTGCTTATGTTATTGGACCGGGCATTGTTGGACTTAGACAATTGGATCCTCACATGCTATGTCTTATCTGCTTACGTGCGTACATGTTTGCCATGACTATACGTGATTACTACATACGTGTTATATACGAACCTGACTCGTATAACAACCATGCTAGGACGTGATTGACAAATTACTAGCTTATCTATACTCTTTGTGTATCTGCCGAGCAAACCAAGGTGAGTTCACACAGCCAAGGCATGGGATTCCCGGGTTGGGAATTGGGTTGGATTTGTTACTGTAAAATGAGTTACTCGTACTTACGCATATACCAGACTATAGACCATCGTCCTCAGGTTAGTCAGGACACGTTACGTAAAGCCTACGTAACCCAGTATACTTGCCATATGTCTCCCGGGTCGGGAAGGACACGTTACGTAAAGCCTACGTAACCCAATACCATTCACTGGCTTCCAGGTCGGAAGGCCACGCTGCGTAAAGCCTACGTAGCCCCCACGCGTACCACTGTCCTCGGGGAAGGGCACGTCACGTAAAGCCTACGTGACCCTGTACGTTTTCCTGTTCTCGGTAAAGAAGAACACATGGTCGGAAGTTAGTCTAGTAAGTACCGTTAATGAGAAGCCCTCATTAACCCGGATGAACATGGGAAGCCCCCACCTTTAGTACACACTAGTATGGGAAGCCCCCACTAGCTACACTTATGCATGTTATGAACTTACTTTCTGTGAACTCGCTCAACTAGTTTGTTGATTATTTGCTGCATGCCTTGCAGGACCTTAGGTATACTTGGGAGCTTGCACAGGGAAGGAGCAGGTCGTTGTGGGCAGATGGATCGTTAATGATGTCGAACTCATAACTCGTTTTGAATTTACTTTACTATGCTTCCGCTACTTAAAACAGTATTTGGTTTTGAAACATCAATCATGTCATGGTGACTTACGTTAATTACTTTTATTATTATTAAATGCTATGTTTGATATGATTGATGGCTTGATCCTGGTCAGTCGCGCTCCCAAGCGGTGGTATTCCGCGGGTGGATTTTGGGGGTGTGACAGATTGGTATCAGAGCCATTGGTTATAGAGAACTTGGTTTTAATATGGGTAAACGTTTTTATTAAAACCGGACTATAACCAGCACAGTGCTCTCAACGATCCACAACGACGCTTCGCTCCACGTGCAAGACTCGACATCTTAGGTAATAAGGTTTATGTTTATTGCCTGTTTGCTAGAACTGCTTAGAACTTTGCTCGCATTACGCTTAGATACACATGCTTTGATTTCATGAGAACACCTATATGCCTACGCTTTTCTGTCATCGCCCTACTCGCGAACCATTCTTATGTATGCTACTTGTTACTATGAAGATCAATGGCCGCACGAATTAACATGACTCAAGCCCAGCTAGAGGCTCTCATTGCTGCGGCAGTTGCAGCCGCCCAAGCAGGTCAACCCGCTCAGCAGCAGCCTGGGTGCACCTTCAAGAACTTCATGGAATGTCGTCCTAGCTCGTTTAGTGGCACAGAGGGAGCAGTTGGACTCCTCCACTGGTTTGAAAAGCTCGAGTCGGTTTTCGAAATGTGCGAATGCCCTGAGGCTCGCAGGGTGAAGTTCGCCACTGGCACACTTGAAGGGATTGCGCTCACTTGGTGGAACGCACAAGTGCAGATCTTAGGGTTGGCAGCTGCTAACGCCACCCCATGGAACGACTTTAAGGAACTCATCAAGCGTGAGTATTGCACGCGGGAAGACATACACAAGCTGGAAGATGAGCTTTATAACTTGAAAATGGTTGGATCGGAAATCGAAGCGTATACCAAACGGTCCAATGAGCTGGCCGTTCTGTGTCCAACTATGGTGGACCCTCCATACAAGCGCATTGAGTTGTATCTCAAGGGATTGGCGCCAGAAATTCAGAGCCACGTGACGTCGGCTAACCTCGAAAACATCCAGGAAATCCAACGCCTAGCTCACCGTATCACCGATCAGGCAGTGGATCAGAATAAACTGCCCAAGCGTGTTAATGCTATTGCTAACGTCACCACCTCAGTTACTCCTGCTACATCTGGTGACAGTAAAAGAAAATGGGATGGGGATTCCAGTAAAGGTTCAGCATCTGTTCAGCCACAGTCTCAGCAGCAGAAGATTGATCACTATCAGAGTCCCAGTCAGCAATCCTCTGGTGGTCACAGGCAGAGGAGATATCAGGGTAGTCAACCTAGGTGCCACAACTGCAACAGGCATCACCACGGCCCATGTAACAAGGGTCGCTGTCAAAGGTGTCTCAAGATGGGTCACGAGGCCAAAGATTGTAGGAGCCCTCGTCCTGCGAATCAGAATCAGCAGCCTCAGCAACCAGCTCCACAGAACCAGCAGCAGCAACAGCAGCCACAGCGTGGAAACCGGGGGTGTTTCCAGTGTGGGGCTGAAGGTCATTTCAAACGCGATTGTCCTCAGTTAAACCAGAATCGCAACAATAACAACCAGGGCAACGGCAACAACAACGGCGGGAACAACAACAACAACGGCAATGAAGCTCGTGGTCGTGCATTCGTGCTAGGTCGAGGTGACGCAGTGAACGATCCCAACGTTGTTATGGGTAAGTTTCTCCTCGACAATATTTACGTTACTGTTTTGTTTGATTCGGGTGCGGATACAAGCTATATGTCTGTGAAAATGTGTCAACTGCTAAAACGTGCACCAACACTTTTACCCACCAAACATGTAGTAGAGTTAGCTAACGGTAAAAGTCTAGAAGCCACGCACGTAGTTCAGGGTTGTAATCTTATCCTAGCTGGTCAAGCCTTCTCTATTGATCTCATTCCCATAGTTTTGGGTAGCTTCGACGTCGTGATTGGGATGGATTGGTTGTCCCAACACCAGGCAGAAATCTTATGCAGCGAAAAGGTTATTCGCATTCCTCGTTCGGGTCAGGAACCTCTAGAAGTTCAAGGCGACAAGAGTGGTGCTGTGGTTGGCATCATCTCTTTCTTGAAGGCTCAGAAATGTTTACGTAAGGGTCACACAGCCATTCTGGCTCTCGTTACAGACGCATCAACAAAGGAAAAGAAATTGGAGGATGTTCCAATTGTACGTGATTACCCTCAGGTGTTTCCTGAAGACTTACCTGGCTTACCGCCTCATCGTCAGGTCGAATTTCAGATCGAGCTCACTCCAGGAGCAGCACCCATAGCTCGCGCACCATATCGTCTAGCTCCATCAGAATTGGAGGAATTGTCAAAGCAACTGCAAGAACTCTTGGAAAAGGGTTTTATTCGACCAAGCTCTTCGCCTTGGGGAGCTCCAGTACTTTTCGTGAAGAAGAAAGACGGTACGTTCAGGATGTGTATAGACTACAGAGAACTCAACAAGGTGACGGTGAAGAACCGTTATCCTCTTCCGCGCATCGACGACTTATTCGACCAGTTGCAAGGGTCGTGTTACTATTCGAAGATAGACTTGAGGTCTGGTTATCATCAGCTGAGAGTCCGGGATGAGGACGTCTCCAAGACAGCCTTCAGAACTCGTTACGGTCACTACGAGTTTCTTGTCATGCCGTTTGGGTTAACGAACGCGCCCGCGGTGTTCATGGATCTTATGAACAGGGTATGCAAACCCTATCTTGACAAGTTCGTCATTGTATTTATCGACGACATCCTGATTTACTCCAAGAGTCAGGAGGAACACGAGCAGCATCTTCGCCTCATTTTGGAACTCCTTCGGAAGGAGCAGCTGTACGCTAAGTTTTCTAAATGCGACTTCTGGCTTCGTGAAGTCCACTTTCTAGGCCACGTGGTGAACAAGGATGGGATCCATGTCGATCCATCCAAGGTAGATTCGATCAGGAACTGGCCTGCACCGCGTACGCCGACAGAAATACGACAATTCTTGGGTCTGGCAGGTTATTATAGACGGTTCATTAAGGATTTCTCGAAGATTGCGCAGCCACTCACACTACTGACACAGAAGGGTGTCACCTACCGTTGGGGCAACACGCAGGAAACTGCTTTTCAGTATCTAAAGGATAGGCTTTGCAGTGCACCTATTCTTTCATTGCCAGAGGGCACGGATGACTTCGTGGTATATTGTGACGCGTCAATACAGGGTCTGGGATGCGTATTGATGCAGCGGGATAAAGTGATTGCCTACGCCTCTCGTCAACTCAAGGTTCATGAACGGAACTACACGACGCACGATTTAGAGCTGGGAGCTGTGGTTTTCGCGCTTAAGATATGGCGACACTACCTGTACGGTACCAGGTGCACGGTTTACACCGATCACAGGAGTCTCGAGCATATCCTTAAGCAGAAAGATTTGAACATGCGTCAACGACGATGGGTCGAGTTACTTAATGACTACGAATGCGCCATCAAGTACCATCCAGGCAAAGCCAATGTTGTGGCTGATGCCCTTAGTCGAAAAGACACTTTGCCACGGCGCGTGCGAGCGCTACAGCTTACGATTCAGTCTAGCCTTCCTGCTCAGATACGAGCTGTTCAGACAGAAGCACTGAAGCCCGAAAACGTCAAGGCTGAAGCCTTACGCGGCTCACGACAACAAATGGAACAGAAGGAAGACGGCGCCTATTATGTAACGGGCCGGATTTGGGTCCCACTTTATGGCGGTTTACGCGAACTTGTTATGGATGAAGCTCACAAGTCTCGCTACTCGGTACATCCAGGGTCGGATAAAATGTACCACGACATCAGCACTACTTATTGGTGGCCTAGTATGAAGGCCCACATTGCTACGTATGTTGGAAAATGCTTAACCTGTGCGAGAGTCAAGGTCGAATATCAGAAACCAGCTGGCCTACTTCAACAGCCTAAGATACCTCAGTGGAAATGGGAAGAAATTTCCATGGATTTCGTTACAGGCTTACCCAGATCCCAGCGTGGAAATGATACAATATGGGTCATAGTTGATCGACTCACCAAGTCTGCACACTTCCTACCGATTAAGGAAACGGACAAATTCTCCACTCTCGCAGACGTCTATCTTAAAGAAGTTGTCTCGAGGCACGGGGTGCCCACGTCTATCATTTCGGATCGCGATGCACGATTCACGTCAGAACTTTGGCAAGCAATGCACAAATCTTTTGGCTCAAGGTTAGACATGAGCACGGCTTATCACCCTCAGACGGATGGGCAGTCTGAGCGGACGATTCAAACTCTCGAAGACATGCTTCGGGCATGCGTTATCGACTTTGGCAACGGCTGGGAAAAGCACCTCCCTTTGGTGGAGTTTTCTTACAATAACAGTTACCATACCAGCATTCAAGCCGCTCCATTCGAGGCATTGTACGGGCGTAAATGCCGGTCACCTCTCTGTTGGGCAGAGGTGGGAGATAGTCAGATCACGGGTCCAGAGATTGTAGTGGACGCCACAGAAAAGATTGCACAAATACGACAACGCATGGCGGCAGCACGCGACCGTCAGAAAGCCTACGCGGATAAGCGTAGAAAGCCATTGGAATTTGAGGTCGGGGACCGGGTTTTATTGAAAGTCTCACCCTGGAAGGGTGTGGTTCGTTTTGGCAAACGGGGCAAACTGAATCCGCGGTACGTCGGACCATTCGAAATCATAGAAAAGATTGGCAAGGTAGCCTACAAGTTGAAACTACCAGCTGAACTCGGGGCAGTTCACAATGTCTTTCATGTATCGAACTTAAAGAAGTGCCTATCAGACGAAACACTCATCATTCCTTTTAAGGAACTCACTATCGACGAGCGGTTGCAGTTCGTCGAGGAACCAGTTGAAATCACGGACCGGGATGTGAAGGTCCTCAAACACAAGAGAATCCCTCTTGTCCGAGTTCGTTGGAACTCCAAACGTGGCCCAGAGTACACCTGGGAACGCGAAGACAGGATGACAGAAAAGTACCCCCAGTTATTCGGGAACAAGGCAACCACTACTGAGGCTGAAGCTACTACTTCGGAATTTCGGGACGAAATTCCAGATCAACGGGGGGAGGATGTGACACCCCAGGAAAACCAGTGAACAGTACAGTTTACCTAGCTTCCTCAGTGAGTGCATACCAAATTTCGGGACGAAATTTCCAATTAGTTGGGGATAATGTGACAACTCGAACTTTAGGCTTGCTTGATGTAACGTTTGTGCACGATATGTGATTTTATAAACCCGAATGATTAATTGATTTCATGATATATGTTATGTTATATGCATTATGTGTGTATGTATGTCGTATGTATGTGAACCGGCCACACAAAGCCCTTGGGGCCACTCCTTGTTCTCGGGTCCATTAGACAACCGAGTGGGCTCGGCCCACTCCCCATTCGCAACACAAAACCGGAACAAGGGGCTTGTTTCACCACTTTTGCAAATCACAAACACACACACACAAACCCTAGAAGCTTTGCTCTCTCTCGGCTTGCTTGGAACCCGACGGCACACACACACACACTTTGAAGCTTGTGAAACGAATCGATCCTCTACCTTCATCCGGTTAGTGATGATGTTATGTTTTTGGATTATTTATGATATTATGTGATTGCTATCATTCTGTTAGGTGATGTAACTAAGGTGTATGCTTGTAATATTGATTGGTTGTTGATGTTGGATGCGGGTACTTATAATAGTGATGTTTGTTAATCGGATAACATGTACGGTTACGTTTTATGCTCGACTTATTGTTTGATTCGAACCGGTTAGGTGCATGGTTATAGGCTGTCATGAAATTGATTAATCAAAACGTTTCTGCATGATTCGGTTTAGGCTGTTTGATGATCCGATTGATTGTTATCTAGGCTGTTTTGTTTAAGCATATGAACATGTTTGAAGATTGCTATGAAACTGCTATTTTCGGTGTTTGATCTGTTTCCGAAACTGTTGAATATGTTTGCTGAAATCACGGAGTTTAATTGACTAGAATTATGGAAATCAGTTACACAGCCGGTTGCGACTCAGATTGCGAGTCGAAACCCCCGTCTCGACTCGAGACCACAAACAGCACCAGCCGAAACCACGGTTGCGAGTCCCGTTGCGACTCGTAACCAGACCATGATGAACCGAGATCTCCATTGCGACTCGCAACCAGCTGTTGCGACTCGTAATCTCCGGTTGCGACTCGAGATCTCCGTTGCGACTCGAGACCATCGTTTACACGCACACTGTTGGGCCTTCACTGTCACGGGCCCAATCTATTGAGCCCAACGATTTGAATTGTGGACTGTTTTGCTAATGGACTTGTATGTGTTTGCTACTTGGGCCGATTGGGAATCTGGATTGTTATATTATTGGGCTGCTTATGTTATTGGACCGGGCATTGTTGGACTTAGACAATTGGATCCTCACATGCTATGTCTTATCTGCTTACGTGCGTACATGTTTGCCATGACTATACGTGATTACTACATACGTGTTATATACGAACCTGACTCGTATAACAACCATGCTAGGACGTGATTGACAAATTACTAGCTTATCTATACTCTTTGTGTATCTGCCGAGCAAACCAAGGTGAGTTCACACAGCCAAGGCATGGGATTCCCGGGTTGGGAATTGGGTTGGATTTGTTACTGTAAAATGAGTTACTCGTACTTACGCATATACCAGACTATAGACCATCGTCCTCAGGTTAGTCAGGACACGTTACGTAAAGCCTACGTAACCCAGTATACTTGCCATATGTCTCCCGGGTCGGGAAGGACACGTTACGTAAAGCCTACGTAACCCAATACCATTCACTGGCTTCCAGGTCGGAAGGCCACGCTGCGTAAAGCCTACGTAGCCCCCACGCGTACCACTGTCCTCGGGGAAGGGCACGTCACGTAAAGCCTACGTGACCCTGTACGTTTTCCTGTTCTCGGTAAAGAAGAACACATGGTCGGAAGTTAGTCTAGTAAGTACCGTTAATGAGAAGCCCTCATTAACCCGGATGAACATGGGAAGCCCCCACCTTTAGTACACACTAGTATGGGAAGCCCCCACTAGCTACACTTATGCATGTTATGAACTTACTTTCTGTGAACTCGCTCAACTAGTTTGTTGATTATTTGCTGCATGCCTTGCAGGACCTTAGGTATACTTGGGAGCTTGCACAGGGAAGGAGCAGGTCGTTGTGGGCAGATGGATCGTTAATGATGTCGAACTCATAACTCGTTTTGAATTTACTTTACTATGCTTCCGCTACTTAAAACAGTATTTGGTTTTGAAACATCAATCATGTCATGGTGACTTACGTTAATTACTTTTATTATTATTAAATGCTATGTTTGATATGATTGATGGCTTGATCCTGGTCAGTCGCGCTCCCAAGCGGTGGTATTCCGCGGGTGGATTTTGGGGGTGTGACAACACTATCTTTCGGTCAAAGCTATCCTTCGGTCAACACTACTATGGTTCGGTCAATGCTATCCTTCGGTCAACACCACTATGGTTCGAAGGACAAGCATCTTTCGGTCGCAACAACTATGTTTCGAATAACTACCATCTTTCGATAAATATCAGTTACGTGTTTCCTAAATTTACTGAATCTGTTACATTGTTTCCAAACATAACAATTATCAATCAACAGGTTTCCAATTTCTCGATTAACATACAGCCGATCAAACAAGCATATTTCATATATTCAATCTCAGGAACCCTAACCGAAAATCATGAACAATAACCATATTCATTCGGATTACTATTAAGACATAACAACCTCATGTAAACTGATTTCATAATAACCCGATTTCACTAATATATCAACAAGTTATCAATCCGGAGCATACATCGTCACAGTAACATAACAAGCATCATTGAATCGATTTAAACTTATTATCATGCAATACCACTACAAGATCATCTTTATACGATTCATATCATTCAACATACAATCAATTCTAATCGTTCTTAATCAAAGCATGTAATAATAATAACATCATGTCATCAACGATGATAGTGAAACACTAACCGGATTAGGGGATTGAAACTAGTGGGGTTTCGGGTGCACAAGAACTTTCAGCCGACCACAAGACTTCGAGAGAGAGAGAAGGGTATTAGGGTTTTTGAAACTAACTGCCGGTTACATGCATCACGTATATAAACGTATCACAGGAATGGGCCAAGCCCATTAGAAAGACTGGGCCGAAAGATGTCGAAGGATAGAGTCCTTGGTCGAAGGATATGTTTCGAGATCCTTCGAACCGAAAGTTGATCCTTCGAATCGAAGGATATGTTTCGAGATCCTTCGAACTGTATGTCATGTTTCGTGATCTAGACTAAGTGTTTTAATAATAATAATTCTAATATTATTTTCTACCACAGCAAGTAATCACATATAGGCAAAACGACAATACGTTTCATTAAAATACCACGCGTACAATTTCAAGTCCACAATCCAAACAACTAAACAGTCAAAGTCAACGCGCATTTAATGCGAAAGTGAAAGTCAGAAACTCGAGTTGTCACACACATGGCCTAAGAAGTGGACTTCACGAAGCCAGAAGTCGTATTTAGAAAAACTTGGCGTACAGTTGCTCCTTTCGAAGAAGTTCCAAGATAAGACGTAAGTGCTGCTCGTGTTCCTCCTGACTCTTGGAGTAGATCAGAATGTCGTCGATGAAGACAATGACGAACTTGTCAAGATAGGGTTTGCACATCCTGTTCATAAGATCCATGAAAACTATAGGCGCGTTCGTAAGCCCAAAGGGCATAACTAGAAACTCGTAGTGACCGTAGCGAGTTCTGAATGCTGTCTTGGAGACGTCCTCATCCTGGACTCTCAGCTGATGATGACCAGACCTTAGATCAATCTTGGAGTAGTGACACGACCCTTGCAACTGGTCGAATAAGTCGTCTATACACGGAAGAGGATAACGGTTCTTCACCGTCATCTTGTTGAGTTCCCGGTTGTCTATGCACATCCTGAAGGTACCGTCCTTCTTTTTCACAAATAACACTGGAGCTCCCCAAGGCGAAGAGCTTGGACGAATAAAACCCTTTTCCAAGAGCTCTTGTAGCTGCTTTGACAGTTCTTCCAGTTCGGTTGGAGCTAAACGACACGGTGCTCGAGCTATGGGTGCTGCTCCTGGAGCGAGTTCGATTTGAAATTCGATCTGACGATGAGGCGGTAGACCAGGTAAATCTTTAGGAAACGCCTGAGGAAAGTCGCGTACAACTGGATGGTCTTCCAACTTCTTTTCTTTCGCTGATGCGTCAGTAACGAGAGCCAAAATTGCGGTGTGGCCCTTCTGCAAACATTTTTGAGCCTTCAAGAAAGAGGTGATGCCAACCACAGCACCACTCTTGTCGCCTTGAACTTCGAGAGGTTCTTGACCAGAATGAGGAATGCGAACAATCTTTTCTTTGCATAGGGTTTCTGCTTGCTGTTGCTGCTGGCGATTCCGATTTGCAGGTCGTGGGCTCCTGAATCCTTAGCTCCATGGCCCATCTTGAGACACCTCTGGCAACGTCCCTCGTTGCACTAACCACCGTGGTGTCTGTTGCATTAGTTACACGTTGGGTGAATTCCCCGATATCCACCCTGCCCCTGACCGCCATAAGTTGGCTGACTCGGCTCTGGTGATCACTATTCTTGCGCTGCTGCTGTGCTTGAGACCGAACGGTAGCTGAACCCTTGCTGGAATACCCATCCCATTTCCGCTTGTTGTCACTAGGAGTAGCGGGAGTAGCAGAAGTGGTAGCGGTAGTAATAGCGCTGATACAACTAGGCAGCCTGTTCGGTTCCACTGCCTGACCCGTGAGGCGATGAGCAAGACGCTGAATGTCTTGGATATTGTCGAGGTTAACCGATGTAGCATGGCTCGGAATCTCTGAGGCTAGACCCTTGAGGTACAATTCGATACGCTTGCTTGGAGGGTCCACCATGGTTGGACACAAGATGGCCAGTTCGTTTGACCGTCTCGTATGAGCTTCAATTTCTGACCCCGTCATTTTCAAATGGTAAGGCTCCACTTCCAACTTGTGGATGTCATCACGCGTGCAGTATTCCCTTTTAATGCATTCTTTGAGTTCGTTCCAGGGGGTGGCGTTAGCAGCTGCCAACCCTAGTATCTGTACTTGCGCGTTCCACCAGGTTAGTGCGATCCCTTCAAGTGGCGTACTTGACCCTGCGAGCCTCAGGGCATTCACTCATCTTGGATACTGACTCGAGCTTCCCAAACCAATGGAGTAGTCCCACTGCTCCTTCTGTGCCACTGGATGTGCTTGGACGACAGTCCATGAAGCTCTTGAATGTGCAGACAGGTTGCTATACATTCTGACCCGTTGCGCGAGAAAGATAGGTCAAGGTTAAGCGCGAGAGTTGGGTCACGAGAGTAAGATCTAACATCCTAGGATAGGTCTGGAATAGCAGGTTATACCTCCTGCTTGTGCGGCTGCAAGCGCCGCAGCAACTTGTTCGTTAATGAGAGCCGTCAACTGGGCTTGAGTCATGTTAACACGTCCAGACATGATCGAATAGTAAAGGTAGCATAAGTATGAATGGTTCGCGAGTAGTGCGATGACAGAAAAGTGTAGGCACATAGGTGTTCTCAAGCAATAGCATATAGTGAGCAATGTAATCTAAGCATACCACGAGCAAAGTTCTATGTAATTCTAGCATGTAGGCAATAAACATAAACCTTATTACCTAGGATATTGAGTCTTGCACGTAGAGCGAAGCGTCGTTGTGGATCGTTGAGAGCACTGTTCTGGTTATTGTCTGGTTTTAATAAAAACGTTTTCCCATATTAAAACCTAGTTCTCTATAACCAATGGCTCTGATACCAATCTGTCACACCCCCAAAATCCACCTGCGGAGTATCACCGCTTGGGAGCGTGACTGACCAGGATCAAGCCACCAATCATATTGAACAATATAAATAATTAAAGAAATTCATAAACCCAATTCAATACAATTGATGTTCCAACAAAACATAGTTTAAGTAGCGGAAGCATGTAATTAACCCAACATAGTTAATAGTTTTAAATGTCATAACAGTTCAACATAGTAATCACGATCCTTGTCCACAACGACCGCGCCTCCAGTGCAAGCTCCATAAGTACCTAAGGTCCTGCAAGGCATGCAGCAACGAGTCAACAACTAGTTGAGCGAGTTCACAGAAAGTAAATGTGTAATAGCAAGTTCGTTTGTAACATGTGGCTCTACTGGGCCGATAGTACGTTCTATTGGTGGGGGCTTCCCATGTTGTATAACCACTAGACTATCCGTAACCATAAGTATCCTTCACAACCGAGGATAGTAGTAAGTATAAATACACGTAGGTTTTACGTGAGTATCCTTCACAACCGAGGATAGTAGTAAGTATAAGTCTACGTAGATTGTAAGTATGTGTCCTGCACAACCGAGGACAGTGAATAGCATAAGTACGTGTCCTTCACAACCGAGGACAGTGAGTAGCATAAGTATGTGTCCTGCACAACCGAGGACAGTGGTATGGTAGTCTAGTATTAGTGTCAGTACGAATCTATTCAACCTTATTCCTTCAATCCCATTCCCAAGCCCTGGGAATCCCAAGCCTTAGTAAGAGTGTGAACTCACCTTGGTTTGCTCGGTATGTTATTGCTTCTAGGGTTAATTAACGTTTAAGTCCGTTACTCACGACCTAAGGTATATTGCACATAAATCCGATGTGAGTATTTTACTTTCAATTACGTTTACAACTCTTTGGTGTTCAAACAGTAACATGCAGTATCATTCAGTAATACGTAACATCATATCAGACAGTATCACATAATCGTATACAGTTGTGAACAGTAGCATGCAGTAGTATGTGGTTCTTCTCACGAAGTTCTGAACTTGGCACCAATATAAACTCAGTCTTTTCAAACGCTACGACAGTGAATCATGTGTGCATATATTTTAAGCTCGGACAACGCATCATACATATGAAATTTGAACACATATACATCATTTCATCATACAAACCTTATTCAATAACAGCAAGTAGTGATCATTCTTCAATCGACATATGTCTAAGCATGAAACATAATCTGCTATTAATTTACTATCATACCTTTAACATGTCACAGTTATCAATCATTTCACAATACACGTTCGGACCCTCTTATAATAATTAAAACTCGGTCAAGGCTTTAAAGCCTAAAACTCGGGCAAGTGGGTCACAAAGGTCGGACTTGGGAGGCCCATCACAAAACTCGGACCATGAAAGGGGGTGTCATGAAGTTCGGACAGGGGTAGGGGGGTTTAAAACTCGGATGAGAGGTGTGAGGTGTTAAAAGTCGGACAAGAGCTTGTGATTAAACTCGGACTACATGTCAAAGCAAGGAACTCGGACCTTTGTGATGCTTAAAGTTCGGACAAGAGGTGTGTTCACAAACTCGGACCCCTTTTGGTTGTTTTAAAGTTCGGACCATTAAGTTATATGCAAAGGTCGGACCTTTATCATCTAATAAAGGTCGGACATCAATTCTTTCCTTTCACAAACTTCGGACAACCCTCAAAACACATAAAATTCGGACCTTTGCATTATTACAAAAAAAAACTCGGATAGCATGCATGACAAGAAACTCGGATCCTTTTGATGTTTTATATAAAACTCGGACTGCAACATATCATTTAAAACTCAGACTATTGATCACTAATAAGTCATGGATTAAAACTCAGACAATTCAATCTAAAACTCTGACCTAACTACGGACTAACAACATGCGTGATTTCCCAGACAATTCACAGAATCACAACAGTTACACTTCAATATTCATGCGATCAAAAACCCTAATTACATTATATCAGTCTGGCATCAATCCAACTATCAAACCATTCGTGTATTCTAAAATCACCAGGCAATCGATTAAATAACTATCCAATACCATTAGCATCATAATCAGAATCCAATCAATGATCACAGAAAGTATCATATGAAGAACTAGGGTTTTCAAGTATTACAAGATTCAAGAATTAATAATAATCAAGCAATCGATTAGGGTTTACAAGGATTACAATAATTAAATAACAATTACCTTGAATGATTCTAGAGAAAGAGAGGAATCAAGAATGATGAATATCTTGCCAATGATGATGGTGATGATGATTGCTAGGAGATTAGAGAATGAAGTACGTGCTTGGTTTTGTGAAAATGATTAGTGAACAAGAGATTAGGGTTAAGTATAGCTTAAGTTTCACTAATAGCTCTCTACACCCTTGATTAATATATTTTATAATCGTACACCATCTCAAACAATTTCATAGTTTCACCACCAAGTTTACATATTTGACAAGTTTATTACAATTAACACATACCCATGCACAATCACACAATACACTTCATTGTATCAAAACGTATACAATTCCATAGCATTCAATTGTGCAAATAAACAGCTAAACAATACATGAACGTGCAATGAATGCAAAATAGGAATCTTGGAAATTCGAGTTGTCATAGAGTTAGCAAATGGTAAAAGTGTAGAAGCCGCGCATGTAGTCAAGGGTTGTAGCATCGTTTTAGCTGGTCAGACCTTCTCGATTGATCTTATACCCATAGTTTTGGGTAGTTTCGACATCGTCATCGGTATGGATTGGTTATCCCAACATCACGCAGAAATTTTATGCAAGGAAAAGATAGTTCGCATTCCTCGTTCTGGCAAAGAACCTCTCGAAGTTCAAGGTGACAAGAGTGGTGCTTGGGTTAGCATCATCTCTTTCTTGAAGGCTCAGAAATGTTTACGAAAGGGGCACACTGCCATCTTGGCACTTGTTACTGATACATCAGCGAAAGAAAAGAAGTTGGAGGATATTCCAGTAGTACGCGACTTTCCTCAGGTGTTTCCTGAAGATTTACCTGGGCTACCGCCTCATCGCCAGGTCGAATTCCAGATTGAGTTATGTCACACCCCGACCACGTAAAACACCAAATTGTGGCGGAAACGTCGGGGAGTGTTGTAACAGAATTATTGTTTCACAACCATGGCATTTAAAGTATTATCTCATTCATCACCCGAGGGTGGAATTCATTGTTCAAACAAGAACCAACAAGCCACATTGTCTTAAAACTACAGAAATAAAGAGCACATGACGAAATTAAACTACGTCTAGTTTTGTTTTATGTCACTAAGGCCCAAGTCCACCCTAGCGTGTCACAATCATCCTACGCATTTGCTCCTGAAACACATGTGAAAATAATGTACGTTAGCATAAAAATGCCAGTGAGTAACATAGGTTTTGTGAAAATAGGATTCATGACTTAGGTTTTAGAAAAGGGTTGTTTAACAAAGTCAGTCATGATCCTTGTAACATGTTTTGTTTTATAAATCATTTGAAAAGCGATGATAAAGTAGATGATATGTGAAAAAGTAATGTAAGGTTAAATGAATAACTAAGTAAAATGAGTTTGTATATATATTTATCGAACAGTGTTGTAAAACAATGTCTTATGAAAAATGTGTTATTTGTAAGAAAAATGATTAAGTCCAAGTTGAATGACTTAAATAAACCACCCAATGAAAGTTGCCCATGTCTAAACCATTTGCCCAATGTTATTGTGAAAACCATGTCAAAATGTATATATATCAATATCAACATTGTCTATGTCAAATATCAATCATGTAATGTGTAATCAAAATGTCAATGTATGGTTAGTGAAATATGTATCAACTAAACTATAGGAAAAATGCACAAAACAGTGTATTGAAGTAAAACATGGTTTAAATCAACGCTATGTTTTGTGGAAAATGCACGCTATAATGAATACAAACATTTATGCGGTATTGTGAAAATGCATACATTCAAGCCTTGCAACTGTGGTGATAAACCTTTAAACAAATTAAAGGTCTATCTGTCTAAATGTTTTAATCGAATTCGGTCATTCCTTCCAATCCAAACATACCCAGGATTTCAGGAATGGGAGTTGTCAATTCCTATGGTACCATTACCTACTAACGAGCGGCGTGATCAATGTTAATGAATGTATATTGTCCCACTTAAACAAACCAAATGTCATACCCAAAATGTAAGCATGAAAATGTCATGTAAAACAAATGCACTAAGTATGATGAACATACATAGCGTGAAAATGTCATGTAAAAACAAATGTACTAAGTATAATGAACATACATAGCGTGAAAATGTCATGTAAAACAAATGTATTAATGAACATAGCAAGTATATGATATGAAAGCATGAAAAGAATGAAAGTAACAAGTAGGCACATGTGTTTCACCCCAAAATGTTTGGAAAACAGTATAAGAGGGGACTATGTACTCACTTGAGATTGCTTAGAAGTCGTAGAACAACCACCAAGCAATGCTAGAAGATCACGGAATCAAACAGCACCTATAAAGGCACCTACATTAATAAACGGACCTATCGGAGGATCGGGTAGTACGAGGGTTCGCAAACCAAATAAGTGTGGGAACTTATGTAATATGGTTTGACAAAGCCTACATACTAAAACGAAACTTATCCTAAGTGCTTTTGACCCGTTACGACCCGCTTAGGTAGCTTATGCTACTTTAACGCGTCGTTTGCGTAAAACGCGCTTGAAACGCCTAACTAGCCCTATGACAAGCAAGATATGCCTTAACACACTTAATATTGTTGCTAAATCAGTTTAGGTGTCAAAATTTATGTTACATAAGTTTAAAATGAATTTTAGTGTAAAAAGGGCATTTTGGTAATTTACCTAAAGCATAAGAACCACTTGTCATACAACTACTCAAATGGCGTGACCATAAGGTATAACCTTGAAAGGTTATTCCCTATACACTATGGTCACCTAATGTGTTTGGTCGGATCCTAATGATCGACCAAATGGGTCGGGTTCGTAAGTATAAGCGATTGATTAGATCGCTTACCCTTACGACCCTAAACAAGCACAAAACTAAAAGCGACGAGCTAAACATGCTAGAACATGTTTAGAAAACAGGTTTTGGTATTAAAACAAACGGTTTTAATACCCTAAAGTAGTTTGGTTACAAAATGCGCAAGAAAACGCATTTTGACCGAAACTACGGCTCGTCACTAAGCCTAGATAACGTGGTAATCAGTAGGTATAGTCGCTAGGGACTATAACCAACGTGATTACGCTCACGTTATGAAGTTCAAACGAACTTCGCATTGACCATAAACTGGTCAATGCAGAAAGTCAAACAAAGTTTGACTTTCGGACTCGAAAAGCAATAAAAGAACGAAAGAATACTTACAACGGGTCCCCGCAAGATTGAATTCCGAGTACTCTCAGGTATGAAGTGTCAAAGCACCCCAACTTAGAGAGCAACCTCTGAATTCAAGTGTGAGGGAAATGGGCAAGACATGGAGGGGTATATATAGGATTTGGTGAACCGTTAAGATCGTTCCTCGCAAAGCGTGCTTCGATCTTGGCCATCCATGTGTACCCATAGTTTTTAAAAACCATTTGAGCCCATTATTTCAGTCCCCTGATTCGAAAATACCATTTGCAATGGGTTTTTGAGTGCATAACAGCTGTTAGCAGCTGTTAAAACTGTTTTTGCAGTTCTGGGGACCTGACGCGGCCCGCCTAAGGATTGCATGAATGTTCACACGGGCCGCCTGGGCAAAGTTTGACAGATTTGTCAGTTTTGGTCCCTGCAGCTTAGAAACATGCGTTTCGGCCCATTTTTGACACGTTTAAGCCCCGTTAACCTCATTTCAAGGCTCTAAAATGAAGTTAAAGTATAGGGGACTCAAAACATGCTCAAAAATATCTCGGATGTCGGTTCGTTTGGTCGTACGATCGCGATGTTCGCTTAATTCCGACGGAATGCGCATAAACGCGAAAAATTATCCAAATTGCGCGACGAATGGATTTTTCTCATGCCAAACATTAAAACATAATATTTTAATGCTTACATAAATTTTTGGATGTCCGGAAGTAATCAGAACGTAAGATATGCGCGAAAGTGCAAACTTATGCACTTTTTGACACTTTTAGTCCCTGAATGAGCATAAAGTTTATTTTAGCACACCGGACCCCTCAAAGCCTATTTCTAAGCTATGTAAAGGATATTTAAGGTATGTTTAACTTATGATCATGTTCCGGAATGTTCGTTACAGTTCAAATCGGCATACTTTCGCAGTTTGTCAATTTTAGTCCCTGTAAGCGAATTAACTGAATTTTGCCATACCAAAGCCTTCGAAACTTATTTCTAAGTTATGTAAAGGTTATTTAAGGTATGTTAAGCATAAAATGATGTTCCGGAGTATTTGTTGCATATAACTGATTACGTTTTCGTACCAGTTTGCGTAAAATTCTCCAGAAAGCGATATAGAGTTTGAAATCGAATAAAGCCAAAACATGAAAAACATCAAACATGAATAAACAAACATTGGGATCAAATAACTTTATTTCATTGATAACCGAACTGTTTACAATGATTACAAGCACAAATGTCACAGTCTCCCCTACTTGTGGGAATTTCGTCCCGAAATTCGTTTAGAGGAAACTCGTGGGAATAGATGTGGATACTTCGCCTTCATTTGATCTTCACGTTCCCAAGTAAACTCAGGTCCACGTTTAGATTCCCAGCGAACTTTAACCAACGGAATGCGCTTGCGTTTAAGCCATTTGACTTCACGATCCATAATTTCCACAGGTTTCTCAACAAAATGTAGTGTTTTATCAACACGAATTTCGTCAAGTGGTATGTGGAGGTTCTCATCAGCTAAACACCTTTTGAGGTTGGATACGTGAAAGGTTGGATGAACATTTCCAAGTTCAGGAGGCAATTGAAGTCTGTAGGCTACCTTACCGATTCTTTCAACGATCTGGAATGGTCCAACGTATCTAGGTGCAAGTTTTCCTTTCTTTCCAAATCTGATCACACCTTTCCAAGGTGAGACCTTAAGTAATACTCGATCACCGACTTGAAAATCCAAGGGCTTGCGTTTTAGGTCCGCGTAACTCTTTTGACGGCTTCGAGCTGCCTGTAAGTTATCACGAACTTTCTTTACCTTGTCAGTTGTCTCCAGAATGAGGTCAGGTCCAGTAATCTGAGCCTCACCTATCTCATTCCAGCAGACTGGTGAATGACATTTTCGACCATAGAGAGCCTCGAAAGGAGCCATGTTGATGCTAGAGTGATAACTGTTGTTGTAGGAGAATTCAATCAATGGAAGATGTGAATCCCAACTACCACCGAAGTCGATCACACAAGCTCTAAGCATATCCTCCAAAGTCTGGATTGTTCTTTCAGTTTGGCCATCAGTTTGTGGATGATAGGCTGTGCTCAGATTGAGTTGGGTCCCCATAGCAGATTGCATGGTTCTCCAAAATCGAGAAGAGAAACGAGCATCCCTGTCCGAAATAATGTTCAAAGGAACACCATGTCGAAATACAATTTCATCCACGTAGATTTTAGCCAAATCATCAGCAGAAAAATCCTCACGGATTGGCAAGAAATGCGCTGATTTAGTAAGACGGTCCACAATTACCCAGATGGCATCGTGACCTTTCTTAGTGCGCGGAAGTTTAGTAATGAGATCCATAGCGATGTTTTCCCATTTCCAAACTGGAATCTCTGGTTGCTCCAAAAGACCATAAGGATGCTGGTGTTCGGCCTTAACCATAAGACAAGTAAGGCATTTTGAAACGTATAAGGCAATGTCTTTCTTCATACCAGGCCACCAATACTGAGTACGAAGATCCTTATACATTTTGTCTGAGCTAGGATGGATAGAATAACGAGATTTATGGGCCTCATCCATAAGCAAAGTACGAAGATCATCTTGGCTTGGGACCCACAAACGGTCCATGAAATAATACGACCCATCTTCCTTCAGAACAAGATCAGGCTTAATGTGATAGGGTAATTCCTTACCCATCAAGTCTTGTGAAACACAAACATGCTGAGCCTGAGAAATGCGGGCTTGAATATCTGATCGAGCTTGGATAGCAGTTTGATCACGAATACAATGAAGCATAGTACGTTCCTTACGACTTAATGCGTCAGCCACGACATTCGCTTTACCAGGATGGTAGCGAATTTCGCAATCATAGTCGTTTAGGAGTTCGACCCAACGTCTTTGCCTCATGTTGAGCTCTTTTTGATTGAAGATGTGCTGGAGACTTTTGTGGTCAGTGAAAACCACGCATTTTGTACCGTATAAATAATGTCTCCAGATTTTGAGAGCGAAAACAACTGCACCTAACTCAAGATCATGCGTGGTGTAGTTTCTCTCATGTACTTTCAATTGTCTAGATGCGTAGGCTATGACTTTGTTCCTTTGCATTAGAACACAGCCAAGACCCAATTTCGATGCATCACAGTAGACAACGAAATCATCGTTGCCCTCAGGCAGAGTTAGAATAGGTGCATCACAAAGCTTCTGCTTCAAGGTCTGAAACGCTTCATCTTGCTTAGAACCCCATTCAAAGGGTTTGTTCTTCTGAGTTAGAGCAGTTAGGGGAACTGCAATCTTCGAGAAGTTTTTAATGAAGCGGCGGTAGTAACCCGCAAGACCAAGAAAAGAACGAACCTCAGTAGGAGTAGTTGGCGTATCCCAATCCTTAATCGCACTGATCTTGGAGGGATCTACATGAATACCTTGTTCGTTGATAATATGTCCCAAAAATTGAACTTCCTTAAGCCAAAATTCGCACTTGGAGAATTTGGCAAAAAGTTGTTCTTTCTTTAGGAGTTCCAGAGTAAGACGAAGATGTTGCTCGTGATCAGCTCGCGTCTTAGAATAAATCAAGATATCATCAATGAAAACGATGATGAACTTATCTAAATAAGGCTTGCAGACCCTATTCATCAAGTCCATGAAAACAGCAGGAGCATTGGTCAAACCGAATGGCATGACTGTGAACTCATAATGCCCATATCGAGTGCGGAATGCTGTTTTGGGAATATCCTCTTCATGCACACGAAGTTGAAGATACCCAGAACGAAGATCAATCTTCGAAAAGCAAGTAGCACCCTGTAACTGGTCAAAGAGATCATCAATGCGAGGTAGGGGATATCGATTCTTGATGGTAAGCTTATTCAGCTCACGATAATCGATACACATTCTGAAGGATCCATCCTTCTTCTTGACAAAGAGAACGGGAGCACCCCAAGGTGAAAAGCTAGGACGGATAAAGCCTTTGTCAGAAAGCTCTTGAAGCTGCTTAGATAGCTCTTGCATCTCAGATGGTGCAAGGCGATACGGAGCTTTGGCAATAGGATTTGCACCAGGTACAAGATCGATATGGAACTCGACTTGGCGTGCTGGGGGTAGACCAGGTAATTCTTCAGGAAACAGCTCCGGATAATCCCGAACAACAGGGATATCTTGAATAGACTTATCTTGGTCTTTATCTGCCGTAACATGTGCCAAGAAGGCCACATAGTTCTTTCGCAGATACTTCCGAGCTTGAGAACAAGACATAAGCTTGAGGCTACTAACAGGTTTGTCACCACGAACCTGTAGGATCTCACCTGACGGGAGCGGCACACGAACGATCTTCTCAAAACAAACCACCTCTGCGCGATGCTTGGCTAACCAATCCATACCCACAATAATGTCGAAACTTCCAAGACGCATAGGCGTGAGGTCAATAGGAAAAAGGTGGTTGCTAAGGTTTAATTGGCAGTTGCGAAGAATGGAATTAAGAACAATGGGTTCACCATTCGCAACTTCAACAGTCAAAGGTTTACCTAGTTTTGTTCTAGACACGCGAAGCAATGGTTCGAAAGATAAAGACACAAAACTTTTATCGGCCCTTGAATCAAAAAGAACAGACGCAGGTTGATTATTAACTAAGAACGTACCGTTCACCACTTCGTTGTCTGCCTGCGCCTCAACAGCATTCATATTGAAAGCTCGTCCACGAGCCTGAGCCTGAACTGGATTTGCATTAACCAGCCTTGGACACTGGCTTCGATAATGAGTCAGGTCTCCGCAATTAAAGCATGAGCCGGGAGGGTAGTGAGGTCGTGCAGCTTGCTGTTGAACAGGTGGTTGAGCTACCTGGTTTCGAGCAAAACGACAAACTTCTGCAAGATGACCCGACTTCCCACAGTTGGTACAGAAACGACACGGGAGTTGTTGCTGATGATGACTATTGCACCTATTGCACAAAGGTGCATTCCCTTCATACCGTTTCTTCGCGGGAGGCTGCGCTGGCTGATTGGGTGCTGCCTGGTTCTGTTGGGCAGTGATTGCAAAATTTTGGGAAGCCTTTCGCTTCCTAGAGCCCCTTGATGAGCCAGAATCCTTCCCTTTCTTACCTTTCTTGCTATCCCCTTTGTCAGAATCCTGCTTCTTACCCTTGTCACCCTTCCTATGCAATTTCCCCTTTCTGACCTGCGATTCTGTTAATGTCGCAGCTAACTCAATGGCCTGACGGACAGTGGTAGGTTTACTCCCGGTAACAATGTCTTGCACAGAATCAGGTAGACCATCGATGTATCTTTCGATAGCTTTGTCAAGTGGGGTGACCATTGTTGGGCATAGCAAACTCAACTCTTCATATCTATCAGTGTACGCCCGGTGCTCACCACTAACCTGTTTCAGATTGTCAAACTCCCTTTCCAACTTTCGTAGCTCATGACGAGGACAGAACTCACTCATCATGAGAGTCCTTAGCTCAGCCCATGATTGTGCTAAAGCGACTTCAGCACCTCGATCTCTCATAACCCCGTTCCACCATGTCAACGCCCTCTTCTGAAAGACACTTGAAGCAAACTCGACCTTGCGATTATCAGGACACTGAACATGATGAAAAGTATTCTCAATGCTCTCAAACCATTGAAGAAGCCCAGTTGCTCCTTCGGTACCACTGAACTTGAGTGGTTTAGCCGAATTGAAACTCTTAAAGTTACAAGGAGCGTTCTGATTGACGTTTGCTTGGTTAAACTGAGCAATAAGATTCGGGAACGCCGCAGCCATATGCTGTGCGATGATTTCCGCCAGTTCGGCATTGGGTAGCTGATTTTCGCGTCGAGGAGGCATGCTAAAAAGAGGAAAAACACGAGAGGAATGAGTGAGAAGATTAGATGAAAAGAACGAGATGAAACAAAATCAACAAAGCAAGGATGGTGGTCATTTGTCTGTATCACAAAGCAAACAAATGACACACAGTGACTAATCAAAGTAAATGAGTCCATAAACAATGCTTAACGAAGACATGCTCGCCTATAAGTGAACACTCACCCCAAGAGTTCCCAGGTAAGAGTGACTGGTCCGATTATGTGGATTTGTACGAACACTCTAGCCTTAGACAGAAAACTCAGGGTACAGGCATTCACCCTTCCAGTTTGCACGTGTTCACATCATTTAGACCCAAACTTTGACGAGATTTTGAAAACTCGAAAGGCACAAGGCCAAAAGAATCATTAAAGCAAATGATAAATTTCCAAAATCAATTTGAAAAGTCAGAAGGGTTCAAAACAATAAAATAGATCATTTGAAAAAAATAGAGGATTGTTTTTCAGAAATCGTTTTAGAAATCTGGGTTCTTGTTTTGTTGATCACCTAAGGATAGGTGAAGTGCATGTTTTAAAATCTAAACACAAGACAACTTGTGTTGGGGTCCTAGAAAGGTTATAGTCTAGGTCAAAGCATTACTAATAACCTAATTCCCTATAACCATTGGCTCTGATACCAACTCTTCTGTCACACCCCGACCACGTAAAACATCAAATCGTGGCGGAAACGTCGGGGACTGTTGTAACAGAATTATTGTTTCACAACCATGGCATTTAAAGTATTATCTTATTCATCACCCGAGGGTGGAATTCATTGTTCAAACAAGAACCAACAAGCCACATTGTCTTAAAACTACAGAAATAAAGAGCACATGACGAAATTAAACTACGTCTAGTTTTGTTTTATGTCACTAAGGCCCAAGTCCACCCTAGCGTGTCACGATCATCCTACGCATTTGCTCCTGAAACACATGTGAAAATAAAGTACGTTAGCATAAAAATGCCAGTGAGTAACATAGGTTTTGTGAAAATAGGATTCATGACTTAGGTTTTAGAAAAGGGTTGTTTAACAAAGTCAGTCATGATCCTTGTAACATGTTTTGTTTTATAAATCATTTGAAAAGCGATGATAAAGTAGATGATATGTGAAAAAGTAATGTAAGGTTAAATGAATAACTAAGTAAAATGAGTTTGTATATATATTTATTGAACAGTGTTGTAAAACAATGTCTTATGAAAAATGTGTTATTTGTAAGAAAAATGATTAAGTCCAAGTTGAATGACTTAAATAAACCACCCAATGAAAGTTGCCCATGTCTAAACCATTTGCCCAATGTTATTGTGAAAACCATGTCAAAATGTATATATATCAATATCAACATTGTCTATGTCAAATATCAATCATGTAATGTGTAATCAAAATGTCAATGTATGGTTAGTGAAATATGTATCAACTAAACCATAGGAAAAATGCACAAAACAGTGTATTGAAGTAAAACATGGTTTAAATCAACGCTATGTTTTGTGGAAAATGCACGCTATAATGAATACAAACATTTATGCGGTATTGTGAAAATGCATACATTCAAGCCTTGCAACTGTGGTGATAAACCTTTAAACAAATTAAAGGTCTATCTGTCTAAATGTTTTAATCGAATTCGGTCATTCCTTCCAATCCAAACATACCCAGGATTTCAGGAATGGGAGTTGTCAATTCCTATGGTACCATTACCTACTAACGAGCGGCGTGATCAATGTTAATGAATGTATATTGTCCCACTTAAACAAACCAAATGTCATACCCAAAATGTAAGCATGAAAATGTCATGTAAAACAAATGCACTAAGTATGATGAACATACATAGCGTGAAAATGTCATGTAAAAACAAATGTACTAAGTATAATGAACATACATAGCGTGAAAATGTCATGTAAAACAAATGTATTAATGAACATAGCAAGTATATGATACGAAAGCATGAAAAGAATGAAAGTAACAAGTAGGCACATGTGTTTCACCCCAAAATGTTTGGAAAACAGTATAAGAGGGGACTATGTACTCACTTGAGATTGCTTAGAAGTCGTAGAACAACCACCAAGCAATGCTAGTAGATCACGGAATCAAACAGCACCTATAAAGGCACCTACATTAATAAACGGACCTATCGGAGGATCGGGTAGTACGAGGGTTCGCAAACCAAATAAGTGTGGGAACTTATGTAATATGGTTTGACAAAGCCTACATACTAAAACGAAACTTATCCTAAGTGCTTTTGACCCGTTACGACCCGCTTAGGTAGCTTATGCTACTTTAACGCGTCGTTTGCGTAAAACGCGCTTGAAACGCCTAACTAGCCCTATGACAAGCAAGATATGCCTTAACACACTTAATATTGTTGCTAAATCAGTTTAGGTGTCAAAATTTATGTTACATAAGTTTAAAATGAATTTTAGTGTAAAAAGGGCATTTTGGTAATTTACCTAAAGCATAAGAACCACTTGTCATACAACTACTCAAATGGCGTGACCATAAGGTATAACCTTGAAAGGTTATTCCCTATACACTATGGTCACCTAATGTGTTTGGTCGGATCCTAATGATCGACCAAATGGGTCGGGTTCGTAAGTATAAGCGATTGATTAGATCGCTTACCCTTACGACCCTAAACAAGCACAAAACTAAAAGCGACGAGCTAAACATGCTAGAACATGTTTAGAAAACAGGTTTTGGTATTAAAACAAACGGTTTTAATACCCTAAAGTAGTTTGGTTACAAAATGCGCAAGAAAACGCATTTTGACCGAAACTACGGCTCGTCACTAAGCCTAGATAACGTGGTAATCAGTAGGTATAGTCGCTAGGGACTATAACCAACGTGATTACGCTCACGTTATGAAGTTCAAACGAACTTCGCATTGACCATAAACTGGTCAATGCAGAAAGTCAAACAAAGTTTGACTTTCGGACTCGAAAAGCAATAAAAGAACGAAAGAATACTTACAACGGGTCCCCGCAAGATTGAATTCCGAGTACTCTCAGGTATGAAGTGTCAAAGCACCCCAACTTAGAGAGCAACCTCTGAATTCAAGTGTGAGGGAAATGGGCAAGACATGGAGGGGTATATATAGGATTTGGTGAACCGTTAAGATCGTTCCTCACAAAGCGTGCTTCGATCTTGGCCATCCATGTGTACCCATAGTTTTTAAAAACCATTTGAGCCCATTATTTCAGTCCCCTGATTCGAAAATACCATTTGCAATGGGTTTTTGAGTGCATAACAGCTGTTAGCAGCTGTTAAAACTGTTTTTGCAGTTCTGGGGACCTGACGCGGCCCGCCTAAGGATTGCATGAATGTTCACGCGGGCCGCCTGGGCAAAGTTTGACAGATTTGTCAGTTTTGGTCCCTGCAGCTTAGAAACATGCGTTTCGGCCCATTTTTGACACGTTTAAGCCCCGTTAACCTCATTTCAAGGCTCTAAAATGAAGTTAAAGTATAGGGGACTCAAAACATGCTCAAAAATATCTCGGATGTCGGTTCGTTTGGTCGTACGATCGCGATGTTCGCTTAATTACGACGGAATGCGCATAAGCGCGAAAAATTATCCAAATTGCGCGACGAATGGATTTTTCTCATGCCAAACATTAAAACATAATATTTTAATGCTTACATAAATTTTTGGATGTCCGGAAGTAATCAGAACGTAAGATATGCGCGAAAGTGCAAACTTATGCACTTTTTGACACTTTTAGTCCCTGAATGAGCATAAAGTTTATTTTAGCACACCGAACCCCTCAAAGCCTATTTCTAAGCTATGTAAAGGATATTTAAGGTGTGTTTAACTTATGATCATGTTCCGGAATGTTCGTTACAGTTCAAATCGGCATACTTTCGCAGTTTGTCAATTTTAGTCCCTGTAAGCGAATTAACTGAATTTTGCCATACCAAAGCCTTCGAAACTTATTTCTAAGTTATGTAAAGGTTATTTAAGGTATGTTAAGCATAAAATGATGTTCCGGAGTATTTGTTGCATATAACTGATTACGTTTTCGTACCAGTTTGCGTAAAATTCTCCAGAAAGCGATATAGAGTTTGAAATCGAATAAAGCCAAAACATGAAAAACATCAAACATGAATAAACAAACATTGGGATCAAATAACTTTATTTCATTGATAACTGAACTGTTTACAATGATTACAAGCACAAATGTCACAAGTTAGCTCCTGGAGCAGCACCAATAGCCCGCGCACCGTATCGTTTGGCTCCAACTGAACTGGAAGAACTGTCAAAGCAACTACAAGAGCTCTTGGAAAGGGGCTTCATTCGTCCAAGCTCTTCGCCTTGGGGAGCTCCAGTGTTATTCGTGAAAAAGAAGGACGGTACCTTCAGGATGTGCATTGATTACCAGGAACTCAACAAGGTGACGGTGAAGAACAGTTATCCTCTTCCGTGTATAGACGACTTATTCGACCAGTTGCAAGGGTCGAGTTACTACTCCAAGATAGACCTGAGGTCAGGGTATCATCAGCTGAGAGTCCGGGATGAGGACGTCTCCAAAACCGCATTCAGAACTCGCTATGGTCACTACGAGTTTCTTGTTATGCCATTCGGGTTAACGAACGCGCCTTCCGTATTTATGGATCTGATGAACAGGGTGTGCAAGCCGTATCTAGACAAGTTCATTATTGTCTTCATCGACGACATTCTGATTTACTCCAAGAGTCAGGAGGAACACGAGCAGCATTTACGATTGATCTTGGAACTGCTACGAAAGGAACAGTTGTACGCCAAGTTTTCAAAATGCGACTTCTGGCTTCGTGAAGTCCACTTTCTAGGCCACGTGGTGAACAAGGATAGGATTCATGTTGATCCATCCAAGGTAGATTTGATCAGGAACTGGCCTGCACCGCGTACACCAACGGAAATACGCCAATTCTTGGGTTTGGCAGGTTATTATAGATGATTCATCAAAGACTTTTCAAAGATCGCTTAGCCACTTACGCTACTGACACAAAAGGGTGTCACCTACCGTTGGGGAGATTCCCAAGACACCGCTTTCCAGTATCTGAAGGATAGGCTTTGCAGCGCACCTATTCTCTCATTGCTAGAGGGCACGAATGATTTTGTGGTCTACTGTGACGCATCGATACAGGGGCTTGGGTGTGTATTTGTCACACCCCCAAAAATCCACACGCGGAGTATCACCGCTTGGGAGCGTGACTGACCAGGATCAAGCCACCAATCATATAGAACAATGTATAAAGTAGAAGTAATTGCAATATAATTCAAAACAAATCCATATGAAAGGTGTTTCCAAAACATAAGTCAGTTATCAATGTTTAGCGGAAGCGTATATATAAAAATATCCAATGTAAATGTGTATCAAGTATCATATGGGTTTCATATGACGTTCACGATCCAAGTCCACAACGTCCGCGCCTCCAGTGCAAGCTCCCAGTACCTAACGATCTGCAAGGCATGTAAAAGAAAGGATCAACAAAATAGTTGAGCGAGTTCACAGTAAATAAGTACGTAACAGTAAGTACAGGTTGGCTCTACTGGGCCGATAGTAAGTTATATAGGTGGGGGCTTCCCATGTTATGTGACCACTAGACTATTCGTATTATCCCTGTTCTTCGTCCGAGAACAGTAGCGCGTATGAGGTGTGCGTAGCACGTATCCTTTGCATCGAGGATAGTAATTAGTATATGACCACGTAGGTGTTATCCCAACCTACGGAAGAAGTAAGTAATGCGTACACGTAGGTTTTACGTGCGTGCCTGACATCCGAGGCAGTAATGGCATATGACCACGTAGGTGTTATCCAACCTACGGAACCACGTAGGTGTTATCCCAACCTACGGAATTAGTATATGACCACGTAGGTGTTATCCCAACCTACGGAACCGTCCTGACATCCGAGGACTATGATAGGTGATAGTCTAGGAAAAGCGTTTGTACGTTTATGTCAATTGAAACCTTTAACCCATTCCCACGACCCGGGAATCCCATGCCTTAGTAGGAGTGTGAACTCACCTTGGTTTGCTCGGTATGCTAGGTTATGCACTCACAAGTGATTAATCACGTCCTAGTGTATGCACGTATAACAAATCAGTTCATGTTCAAAATGATACGCATGCAATTAATTGTTCACATTGCAGTCAGTTTGCATATCAGCACGGCACGTAGTATTGCACGTTCATCACTAAGCATGGCATGTCAATTAAATCAACGTATGTTCCACTGTTCAAACATTATTCAAAACCCTAGTATCCTTCGACTCATACTATCATCTTTCGAAAACAAGTGTCACAATGATCCTTCGGGCCGAATGTCATGTTTCGGACCATGACATCTTTCGGTCCTAACTATCCTTCGGTCCAACTATCTGTCGGTCAACCAGTATCCTTCGGTCAACTATCTGTCGGTCAACCAGTATCCTTCGGTCAACTATGGTTCGATCAGATTATGGTTCGGTCAAACTACCATGGTTCGGGCCATTGCTATCTTTCGGTCATGGCAGTTACGTTTTATCCATTAACACAATTTCACTAATCAGTTATTGTCAACAGGATCAAACAAGCATAATCACAAGGTTTCACTCAAGAACCCTAATTTGATTAACAAGCATAACACTTTATCCTATACGATTCCGTTTTCAAGAACAGTGAACAATAACAATCCGTAGTGTATACATCACAACCAATCCACAAGCCTTATCATTAACCCTAATCACAACAGATCCAATTTGCATACAAAACCGATGAACATCCAAATCCTACCAATATGCACAACCGATTAACATACAACCCTAGTATCTTTCAAAACATCCATACTAACCGATCATAAAAACACATATTGCAAAACGATTAGGCAATTATAACATTCATATCCCATTAACATACATAATCGATTAGCATACAAGTCCGATCAACAACATATTGTAAGGCGATCGATAAATCATGAAAGCATATACATTAAACACTAACCGATATTGAAAACAGGGAATTGATCAGCAAGAAGTCTCCGTAAGTTTGTGGTTGCCGTCACAAGTAAAGATGCTCTAGGGTTTTTAGAAAAATAACCACTGATTTCATGCATTCCCATATATACGTATCACAGTAATGGGCCAAGCCCATTGGAAAGACTGGGCCGAAACATATCGAAGGATATGTTTCGTGCTCGAAGGATATGTTTCGTGCTCGAAGGATATGTTTCGTGCTCGAAGGTTATCCTTCGTGGTCCTTCGAATCCTTCGAACTACATGTCATCCTTCGAGGGCTAGGTTAAAGTTAATATTATAATAATAACAATTCTAATATTATTTTCTATCACCACAAATAGTAACATATAGGCAAACAACTCGTATAATTCAAGTCCACAATCCAACAACTAAACAGTCAAAGTCAAAGTCAACGCGCAATAAATGCGAAAGTGAAAGTCAAACACTCGAGTTGTCACATTATCCCCAACTTAAAAGAAATTTCGTCCCGAAATTTAGTACGCACTTACTGAGGAAGCTAAGTATCGTTCACTGGTTTTCCTGGGGTGTCACATCATCCCCCCGTTGATTTGGAATTTCGTCCCGAAATTCAGTAGTAGTAGCTTCAGCCTCAGAAGTGGATGCATTGGTTTCGAATAGCTGGGGGTACTTTTCTTTCATCTGGTCTTCGCGTTCCCATGTATACTCCGGGCCACGCTGGGAGTTCCAACGAACTCGAACAAGAGGGATTCTCTTGTGTTTGAGGACCTTAGCATCCCGGTCCGTGATTTCAACTGGTTCCTCGACGAACTACAACCGCTCGTCGATAGTCAGTTCCTTAAAGGAACTATGAGGGTCTTATCTGACAGACACTTCTTCAGATTCGACACGTGAAATACATAGTGAACTGCACCGAGTTCAGTTGGTAGGTTCAGTCTGTAGGCTACTGGGCCTATTCCTTCAGTGATTTCAAATGGTCCAACATACCGTGGATTGAGTTTGCCTCGTTTACTAATTCGAACCACACCCTTCTAGGGTGAGACTTTCAATAAAACCCGGTCCCCGACCTGAAATTCCAAGGCTTGCTACGCTTGCCCGCGTAGGCCTTCTGACGGTCGCGTGCTGCCGTCATGCGTTGTCGTATCTGTGCAATCTTTTCTATAGCGTCCACTACAATCTCTGGACCCGTAATTCGACTATCCCCCACCTCTGCCCAACAGAGAGGTGACCGGCATTTACGTCCGTAGAATGCCTCGAATGGAGCGGCTTGAATGCTGGTGTGATAACTGTTATTGTACGAAAACTCCACTAAAGGGAGGTGTTTTTCCCAGCCGTTGCCGAAATCAATAACACACGCTCGAAGCATGTCTTGAATAGTTCGCTCAGACTGCCCATCCGTCTGAGGGTGATATGCTGTGCTCATGTCTAAACGTGAGCCAAACGCTTTGTGCATCGCATGCCGTAGTTCTGACGTGAATCGTGCATCCCGATCCGAAATAATAGAAATGGGCACCCCGTGCCTCGAAACAACTTCCTTGAGGTAGATATCTGCGAGAGTGGAGAACTTATCCGTTTCCTTAATAGCCAGGAAGTGTGCAGACTTGGTGAGTCGATCCACGATCACCCATATTGTGTCGTTCCCACGCTGAGATCTCGGTAGGCCTGTAACAAAGTCCATGGAAATTTCTTCCCATTTCCACTGTGGTATCGTAGGCTGTTGAAGTAGGCCAGCTGGTTTCTGATATTCGACCTTGACTCTCGCACAGGTCAAGCATTTTCCAACGTACGTAGCAATGTGGGCCTTCATACTAGGCCACCAATATGTAGTGCTGATGTCGTGGTACATTTTATCCGACCCTGGATGTACCGAGTAGCGAGACTTGTGTGCTTCGTCCATTACGAGTTCGCGTAAACCGCCATAGAGAGGGACCCAAATCCGGCCCGTGACATAGTAGGCGCCGTCCGCCTTTTGTTCCATTTGTTGTCGTGAGCCGCGTAAGGCTTCAGCCTTGACGTTTTCGGGCTTCAGGGCTTCTGTCTGAGCAGCTCGTATCGGAGCAGGAAGGCTAGACTGAATCGTAAGCTGTAGCGCTCGCACGCGCCGTGGTAAAGTGTCCTTTCGACTAAGGGCATCCGCCACAACATTGGCTTTGCCTGGATGATACTTGATAGCGCATTCGTAATCGTTAAGTAACTCGACCCATCGTCGTTGACGCATATTCAAATCCTTCTGCTTAAGGATATGCTCGAGACTCCTGTGATCGGTGTAAATCGTGCACCTGGTACCGTACAGGTAGTGTCGCCATATCTTAAGCGCGAAAACAACAGCTCCCAGCTCTAAATCGTGCGTCGTGTAGTTGCGCTCGTGAACCTTGAGTTGACGAGAGGCGTAAGCGATAACCTTGCCGCGCTGCATTAACACACATCCCTGTCCCCGAATGGATGCATCACAATAAACCACGAAGTCGTCTGTGCCCTCCGGCAATGAGAGGATAGGTGCATTGCAAAGTCTATCCTTTAGGTGCTGAAAAGCAGTCTCCTGGGGCTCTCCCCAGCGATAGGTAACACCCTTCTGTGTCAGTAGCGTAAGTGGTTGCGCGATCTTTGAAAAGTCTCTAATAAACCGTCTGTAGTAACCTGCCAGACCCAAGAATTGACGTATTTCTGTCGGTGTACGCGGTGCAGGCCAGTTTCGGATCGAATCTACCTTGGATGGATCGACATGAATCCCATCCTTGTTTACCACATGGCCTAAGAAGTGGACTTCACGAAGCCAGAAGTCGCATTTTGAAAACTTTGCGTACAGTTGCTCTTTTCGAAGAAGTTCCAAGATCAGGCGTAAGTGCTGCTCGTGTTCCTCCTGACTCTTGGAGTAAATCAAAATGTCGTCGATGAAAACGATAACAAACTTATCAAGATACGGTTTGCACACCCTGTTCATGAGATCCATGAAGACTGCTGGCGCGTTCGTAAGCCCGAATGGCATGACAAGAAACTCGTAATGACCGTAGCGAGTTCTGAAAGCAGTTTTGGAGACGTCCTCATCCCGGACTCTCAGCTGATGATACCCTGACCTCAAATCGATCTTGGAATAGTAACACGACCCTTGCAACTGGTCGAATAAGTCATCTATGCGTGGAAGAGGATAACGGTTCTTCACCGTCACCTTGTTGAGTTCACGGTAGTCGATACACATCCTGAACGTACCGTCTTTCTTCTTCACAAATAACACTGGAGCTCCCCAAGGCGAAGAGCTTGGACGAATAAAGCCCTTTTCCAAGAGCTCTTGCAGCTGTTTCGACAGTTCTTCCAGTTCGGTTGGAGCTAAACGATATGGTGTGCGGGCTATTGGCGCTGCTCCAGGTGCCAATTCGATCTGAAACTCGACTTGGCGATGAGGCGGTAAGCCTGGTAAATCTTCAGGAAACACCTGAGGGAAGTCACGTACAACTGGGATATCCTCCAGCTTCTTTTCCTTTGCTGATGCATCTGTAACGAGAGCCAGAATGGCAGTATGCCCCTTTCGTAAACATTTCTGCGCCTTCAAGTAAGAGATGATGCCAACCACAGCACCACTTTTGTCACCTTGTACTTCGAGAGGTTCTTGACCCGAATGAGGAATGCGAACAATCTTTTCTTTGCATAGGATTGCTGCTGGCTGTTGCTGCCGGCGATTCCGATTTGCAGGTCGTGGACTCCTGAATCCTTAGCTTCTGCTGTGCTCTGGTGATCACTATTCTTGCGCTGCTGTTGTGCTTGAGACCGAACGGTAGCTGAACCCTTGCTGGAATACCCATCCCATTTCCGCTTGTTGTCACTAGGAGTAGCGGGAGTAGCAGAAGTGGTAGCGGTAGTAATAGCGCTGATACAACTAGGCAGCCTGTTCTGTTCCACTGCCTGATCCGTGAGGCGATGAGCAAGACACTGAGTGTCTTGGATTTTGTCGAGGTTAGCCGATGTAGCTTGGCTCTGAATCTCTGAGGCTAGACCCTTGAGGTACAATTCGATACGCTTGTTTGGAGGGTCCACCATGGTTGGACACAAGATGGCCAGTTCGTTCTATCGTTTCGTATGAGCTTCGATTTCTGACCCCGTCATTTTCAAATGGTAAGGCTCCACTTCCAACTTGTGGATGTCATCACGCGTGTAGTATTCCCTTTTAATGTGTTCTTTGAATTCGTTCCAGGGGGTGGCGTTAGCAGCTGCCAACCCTAGTATCTGTACTTGCGCGTTCCACCTGGTTAGCGCGATTCCTACCAAAGTACCAGTGGCGTACTTGACCCCTGCGGACCTCAGGGCGTTCACACATGAAGTTCTTGAATGTGCCACTGAATGTGCTTGAGTGACAGTCCATGATGTTCTGGAATGTGTGCGTTCTGACCCGTTGCGCGAGAAAGATAGATCAAGGTTAAGCGCGAAAGTTGGGTCACGAGAGTAGGATCTAACATCCTAGAATAGGTCTGGGATAGCAGGTTATACCTCCTGCTTGTGCGGCTGCAAGTGCCGCAGCAACTTGTTCGTTAATGAGAGCCGTCAACTGGGCTTGAGTCATGTCAACACGTCCAGACATGATCGAACAGTAAAGGTAGCATAAGTAAGAATGGTTCACGAATAGTGCGATGACAGAAGAGTGTAAGCACGTATGTGTTCTCAAGCAATAACAAGTTGTGAGCAAAGTAATGTAAGCATACTACGAGCAAAGTTCTATGCAGTTCTAGCAAGCAGGTAATAAACATAAACCTTATTACCTAGGATGTCGAGTCTTGCACGTGGAGCGAAGCGTCGTTGTGGATCGTTGAGAGCACTGTTCTGGTTATAGTCTGGTTTTAATAAAAACGTTTTTCCATATTAAAACCAAGTTCTCTATAACCAATGGCTCTGATACCAATCTGTCACACCCCCAAAATCCACACGCGGAGTATCACCGCTTGGGAGCGTGACTGACCAGGATCAAGCCACCAATCATATAGAACAATGTATAAAGTAGAAGTAATTGCAATATAATTCAAAACAAATCCATATGAAAGGTGTTTCCAAAACATAAGTCAGTTATCAATGTTTAGCGGAAGCGTATATATAAAAATATCCAATGTAAATGTGTATCAAGTATCATATGGGTTTCATATGACGTTCACGATCCAAGTCCACAACGTCCGCGCCTCCAGTGCAAGCTCCCAGTACCTAACGATCTGCAAGGCATGTAAAAGAAAGGATCAACAAAATAGTTGAGCGAGTTCACAGTAAATAAGTACGTAACAGTAAGTACAGGTTGGCTCTACTGGGCCGATAGTAAGTTATATAGGTGGGGGCTTCCCATGTTATGTGACCACTAGACTATTCGTATTATCCCTGTTCTTCGTCCGAGAACAGTAGCGCGTATGAGGTGTGCGTAGCACGTATCCTTGCATCGAGGATAGTAATTAGTATATGACCACGTAGGTGTTATCCCAACCTACGGAAGAAGTAAGTAATGCGTACACGTAGGTTTTACGTGCGTGCCTGACATCCGAGGCAGTAATGGCATATGACCACGTAGGTGTTATCCAACCTACGGAACCACGTAGGTGTTATCCCAACCTACGGAATTAGTATATGACCACGTAGGTGTTATCCCAACCTACGGAACCGTCCTGACATCCGAGGACTATGATAGGTGATAGTCTAGGAAAAGCGTTTGTACGTTTATGTCAATTGAAACCTTAACCCATTCCCACGACCCGGGAATCCCATGCCTTAGTAGGAGTGTGAACTCACCTTGGTTTGCTCGGTATGCTAGGTTATGCACTCACAAGTGATTAATCACGTCCTAGTGTATGCACGTATAACAAATCAGTTCATGTTCAAAATGATACGCATGCAATTAATTGTTCACATTGCAGTCAGTTTGCATATCAGCACGGCACGTAGTATTGCACGTTCATCACTAAGCATGGCATGTCAATTAAATCAACGTATGTTCCACTGTTCAAACATTATTCAAAACCCTAGTATCCTTCGACTCATACTATCATCTTTCGAAAACAAGTGTCACAATGATCCTTCGGGCCGAATGTCATGTTTCGGACCATGACATCTTTCGGTCCTAACTATCCTTCGGTCCAACTATCTGTCGGTCAACCAGTATCCTTCGGTCAACTATCTGTCGGTCAACCAGTATCCTTCGGTCAACTATGGTTCGATCAGATTATGGTTCGGTCAAACTACCATGGTTCGGGCCATTGCTATCTTTCGGTCATGGCAGTTACGTTTTATCCATTAACACAATTTCACTAATCAGTTATTGTCAACAGGATCAAACAAGCATAATCACAAGGTTTCACTCAAGAACCCTAATTTGATTAACAAGCATAACACTTTATCCTATACGATTCCGTTTTCAAGAACAGTGAACAATAACAATCCGTAGTGTATACATCACAACCAATCCACAAGCCTTATCATTAACCCTAATCACAACAGATCCAATTTGCATACAAAACCGATGAACATCCAAATCCTACCAATATGCACAACCGATTAACATACAACCCTAGTATCTTTCAAAACATCCATACTAACCGATCATAAAAACACATATTGCAAAACGATTAGGCAATTATAACATTCATATCCCATTAACATACATAATCGATTAGCATACAAGTCCGATCAACAACATATTGTAAGGCGATCGATAAATCA